>NW_024104017.1:7288-17836 GCF_003945595.2 Pipra filicauda | reverse complement strand
GGGGGACTGGGGGGAACCGGGGGGACTGAGGGGAACCGGGGGGACTGAGGGGAACTGGGGGTGACTGAGGAGAATCGGGAGTTGGGGGTTGAGGGGATCTGGAGGGGCTGAGGGGGTCTGGAGGGGCTGAGGGGACCCGGGAAGGACCGAGGGGGGACCCGGGAAGGACTGAGGGGGGGTCCAGGAAGGACCGAGGGTGACCCGGGAAGGGACTGGGGGGATCCGGGAAGGACCGAGGGGGGATCCGGGAAGGACTGGGGGGACCCGGGAAGGACTGGGGGGATCCGGGAAGGACTGGGGGGACCCGGGAAGGACTGGGGGGACCCGGGAAGGACTGGGGGGATCCGGGAAGGACTGGGGGGATCCGGGAAGGACTGGGGGGACCCGGGAAGGACTGGGGGGATCCGGGAAGGACTGGGGGGACCCGGGAAGGACTGGGGGGACCCGGGAAGGACTGGGGGGATCCGGGAAGGACTGGGGGGCACCCCTGCCCCGGATCCCCCTCCCGGGGGTCTCCCAGGCCCGGTGGGCGCTGTGAGGGCCGGGCTGGTTCCCCCTCGGTGGGTTGGGGCTGGTGATGGCGGTGCCATCAGGTAATTAAGACGCTCCTAATCACCTCAAGGTAATTCAGGAACACCTCGCTGGGGGTTCAGGCTACGAGGGCAGGGGCTTTTTCCACTCTTAACACATAAAGTGCCTGTGAATCAGGTACCTCAAAGCCTTCTGTGCCCTCCTGGCACCTCTCCCAGCCCTTCCAGCACCAGCCCCGTGTGCCCTCAGCCTCCTCCTCCTCTTTGCAATGTGGGAAATCATTTCTGTCTTGCTGAGCTGGAGACTTTCCCCTCCGCTGCCTCTGTTTGTGCCAGTTTGTTGCTGCTGTTTCGAGGGGGGAAAATGTGCTGACTGGCCGAATTTTAGCAGCTATTTGCAGCTTAAAAAGGCAGCTAAATTTAAAACCGTATTAAAATTCCCCGGGACAGTTGCTCCTATTTTTATCTTTTTGGAAAAAAAAAAAAAAAAAAAAAACCACCAAACCTGCGAGTTTTCAGCGTTTTTTGTGTGGCCTAAATAAGAGTTATTTGTAGGTTATTTGTAGGGGGTGCGTTCTGCGACCTCCCCAGAGGGGAAAAGGGTTTGGGACCCCTCATCCCTCGGGGTTCTGAGCTTATCCCTCGGGCTGGGGATGCGTTCTGTGCTCGGGCAGGTTGTTTAGCTGTGTTTTTATTTCGGCAGGAGGATGGAGGGCGCCGCGGTGAACCTGCGGGGTCTGTACGATCAGCTGGTGCGCCAGGCCGAGGTTTTGAGCGAGGGGAGCGAATTCCGTGAGTTCTGTCGCCGAGAGACCTGCGGAGGGCGCTCGAAACGCTCCGATTTGGGCGGTTTTGGGTTGTTTTTTTTTTTTTTTGGAAAACAAAGCGCCGGGTGGAACTTTTACCTGGGTTTGTGCAGGGAAGGGGGGGGTCTGGTGTTCCAGCTCTTCTTCCAGGAAGGGCTGGGGCTGGAAAATGGGATTGCTCAGGGGCTGTGGTTGTGGTTATGGAGGTCCAGGACATCAGGAGGAATTTCCTTATGGAAACATTGGAAGGGGCTGCCCAGGGAGGTGTCCAAGGAAGGTGTGGATGTTCAGGACATCAGGAGGAATTTCCTCAGGGAAAAGGTCATTAGACACTGGCAGGGGCTGCCCAGGGAGGTGTCCAAGGAAGGTCTGGATGTTCAGGACATCAGGAGGAATTTCTTCATGGAAAGGGTTGTTAAACATTGGAAGGGGCTGCCCAGGGAGGTGGTGGATGGATTCCTCATCCCTGGAAGTGTCCAAGGAACGTCTGGATGTTCAGGACACCAGGAGGAATTTCCTCAGGGAAAGGGTTGGAAGGAGCTGCCCAGGGAGGTGTCCAAGGAATGTCTGGATGTTCAGGACATTGGGAAGAATTTCCTCAGGGAAAGGGTTGTTGGACACTGGCAGGGGCTGCCCAGGGGGGTGTCCAAGGAAGGTGTGGATGCTCAGGAGGAATTTCCTCAAGGCAAGGGTTGTTAAATGTTAGAAGGGGCTGCCCAGGGAGGTGGTGGTGGATTCCCCTTTCCCTGGAGGTGTCCAAGGAAGGTCTGGATGTTCAGGACACCAGGAGGAATTTCCTCATGGAAAGGCTTGTTAAACACTGGAAGGGGCTGCCCAGGGAGGTTTGGATTCCCCATTCCTGGAGGTGTTCAGGACATCAGGAGGAATTTCCTCAGGGAAAGGGTTGTTAAACACTGGAAGGGGCTGCCCAGGGAGGTGGTGGATGGATTCCTCATCCCTGGAAGTGTCCAAGGAAGGTCTGGACGTTCAGGACATCAGGAGGAATTTCCTCAGGAAAAGGGTTGTTGGACACTGGGAGGGGCTGCCCAGGGAGGTGGTGGAATCCAGGATTCTCCATTCCTGGAGGTGTCCAAGGAAGGTGTGGATGTTCAGGACACCAGGAGGAATTTCCTCAGGGAAAGGGTTGGAAGGAGCTGCCCAGGGAGGTGTCCAAGGAAGGTGTGGATGCTCAGGAGGAATTTTCTCATGGAAAGGGTTGTTAAACATTGGAAGGGGCTGCCCAGGGAGGTGTCCAAGGAATGTCTGGATGTTCAGGACACCAGGAGGAATTTCCTCAGGGAAAGGCTTGTTAAACATTGGAAGGGGCTGCCCAGGGAGGTGGTGGTGGATTCCCCTTTCCCTGGAGGTGTCCAAGGAATGTCTGGAGGTGGCACTGGGTGCTCTGGGCTGGGGGACAAGGTGGGGACGGGCCATGAGTTGGACTCGGTGATCCTGGAGGGCTTTTCCAACCCCAAGGATCCCGGGATTCAGCCTGGGCACCTCAAGCTGGGCCTGTTCTCCTTGCAGAGTTCCTCCAGCTGGCCAGGAACTTCGAGGAGTGCCGGAGGAGGTGGCAGAGGACGGAGCAGGAGCTGGGCAGGTACAAGGACCTGCTGATGAAAACGGAGGCCGAGCGCAGCGCCCTGGACGTGAAGCTCAAACACGCCAGGAACCAGGTGGATGTGGAGATCAAACGCAGGCAGAGGGCTGAGATGGACTGTGAGAAGCTGGTGAGTGAGTCCTCTGGTGCCCCTTGGCTTGGACAGCGTGGGGACAGGGTGGTTGAACCTGGGGAATGGTGGGAATTGAAATGTGGGGTTCGGGGGGAGGGAAAAAAAACCAGGGAGGGATTGAAAGGAGAGGGGAAAAAACCAGTGAGGAATTGGGTTGAGCTGGGAAAGGGAAAAAAAACAGGGAGGAATTGGCTTGATCTGGGAAAGGAGAGGGGGAAAAAACCAGCAAGGAATTGGCTTGATCTGGGAAAGGGAAAAAAAAAACAGGGAGGAATTGGCTTGATCTGGGAAAGGGAAAAAAAAAACAGCGAGGAATTGGGTTGAGCTGGGAAAGGAGAGGAAAAAAACCAGGGAGGAATTGGCTTGATCTGGGAAAAGGAGAGGGAAAAAAACAGTGAGGAATTGGGTTGAGCTGGGAAAGGAGAGGTGAAAAACCCGGAAGGAATTGGCTTGATCAGGAATTAGGGACAGTTTTGGGGTCTCCCATGACTCAGGGAAAGTTTTGGGGTCTCAAGGGACTCCGGACAGTTTTGGGGGTCTCCCAGGACTCAGGCGACAGTGTATGGCGTCTCCAGGACTCAGGGACTCGTTTATGGGCTCTCAGGAATCAGGGACAGTTTGGGGTCTACCAGGACTCAGGACCAGTTTTTGGGTCTCCCAGGCCTCAGGGGACAGTTATGGGATTCCCAGACTCAGGGGACAGTTTTTTGGGCGTCTCCCAGGACTCAGGGACGTTTTGGGGGTCTCCAGGGAATCAGGGACATTTTTGGGGTCTCCCAGGACTCAGGGGGACAGTTTTGGGGTCTCCCAGGACTCAGGGACGTTTATGGGATCTTCCCAGGACCAGGGACCGTTTTTGGGGTCCTCCCGGACTCAGGGACAGTTTTGGGGGGTCTCCCAGGGACTCAGGGACAGTTTGGGGCTTATCACATGACTAAGGGGACAGTTTATGGGGTCTCCCAGGACTCAGGGACAGTTTTGGGGTCTCCCAGGACTCAGGGACAGTTTATGGGATCTCACAGGAATCAGGGACAGTTTTTGGGGTCTCCCAGGACTCAGGGACAGTTTTGGGGTCTCCCAGGACTCAGGGACAGTTTTGGGGTCTCCCAGGACTCAGGGACAGTTTTGGGGTCTCCCAGGACTCAGGGACAGTGTCTCCAGCCCCTGCTGGGATCGGTGTGTTCCCAGGAGCGGCAGATCCAGCTGATCCGGGAGCTGCTCATGTGTGACTCCTCGGGCAGCATCCAGCTCAGCGAGGAGCAGAAGTCTGTCCTGGCCTTCCTCAACAGGCCCAAGGTCTCCGTGGGGGGCTCAGGCAGCAAAAGGTAGGAAAAAACAGCATTTTTTTTTTGCATTTTTTCCTGAAATGTCAGGTCTCTGTGCCACCTTCCACGCCCTGGCCAACAGCTTTCCAGTTTGAAATATGACTTTTGTGAGCCACTGGGATTGTTCTGGAGCTGAAACCAAAACTGATACAAATTTTTTCCTAATTTCTGGGTGTTTTTTTTTTCCAGGCTGTCCACAATAGATGAATCTGGCTCCATCCTGTCAGACATCAGCTTCGACAAGACCGAGGACTCGCTGGTAACGTCCCCCAAGTCCTGGGGTTCTCCTGCCCTGGAGGGCCTGAGGGCAGGGGGTTGTTCTCCAGAGCCCCCCTGTGTTTAGACCCCTGGGCTGTTCAGCTGGTTTGCATTTCTGAAAGCCCTGGCCAGTGGTGTTTTTGTGGAATTTGTGTGGGATTTACCTTCTGTGTCTCCCCCAGGACTGGGATTCCTCCGTGGTCAAAGCTGTCAGGCTGAAGAGGAGGGAGAAGAGGGTGAGTTTGTTCACCTTGGCAGCCACAGGTGCCACCACCTGCCACCTCAGTTGCTCTCTTTTCTCTGTGTGTGGAGTTTGTTGTCTTATTTTTTTTTTTTTTCCTTAGGCTGGGCTTCTTTTTTTTTTTTTTCTGAATTACAAAGCTGGGCTGGGAAAATCACTTTTAAAAAAAAGCAGCGTTTTTGAGGCCTCCCTGATTCCTCCTGGCAGCTTCAGGGTTGCCACGAGGAAGGGGGTGCTGCTGAAGGACTTGTCTGCCCACACCACAGGGTCATTAACTGCTCAGCCCTAATTACCCTGGACCAGCAGAACACCAAATTAACACCAAATTAAGAGCACTCCTGTCTCTTTTCAGCGCTCCTCCAGGCAGTTCACCGAAGGCCCCCCGGGTCCTCAGAAGAAATCCAGGTCCATCAGCAGCACAGCAGAGCAGGTTTGGTGATCCCAGGTGCCTGCAGGGGTGTTTCCTGCCACCCTCCCTGTCCCCAACCCCCTGTTTGTCACCCCAGGCCAACGAGTCCATCGTAGCCAAGACCACCGTGACGGTGCCCAACGACGGGGGCCCCATCGAGGCCGTTTCCACCATCCAGACCGTGCCCTTCCCTCGCAGGAGCCGCAGGAAGAGCGGTGGGTGTCACCCCCCCTGCCCTCATCCCCACCCCTCACACCTCAGCCACCCCCCTCCCAGCGCCTGGGAGCCGCTCCTGGTTCAGAATTCCCGAGTTTCCGTGGTTTTTCCAGGTGCTCTGCAGGCCTGGAGCAGCGAGTCCAGCGTGGGCAGCAAGCAGCTGGAGCCCAGGGTGGACACTGATGGCTCCAGCACCCCCCAGCACCACGGGGGGGTGAGGCTGCACGACTTCGTCACCAAAACGGTGGGTCTGGAGCCAGGAGGAGCCTGGGAAAGCACCTCCTTCCCCATGGAAGTGTGGGGGATGAGAGGCTGTGCCAGCTGTGCCAGGAGGGAGGCTGGGGTGGATCTCGGGGGGAAAAGAGAGGGTGGTGGGCACTGCCCAGGGTTTGGGCACGGCTCTGAGGGTGCCAGAGCTCCAGGGGGGTTTGGGTGATCCTCCCAGGGTTTGGATGATCCTCCCAGGGTTTGGGCACAGCTCTGAGGGTGCCAGAGCTCCAGGGGGGTTTGGATGATCCTCCCAGGGTTTGGATGATCCTCCCAGGGTTTGGGTGATCCTCCCAGGGTCTGGATGATCCTCCCAGGGTCTGGGTGATCCTCCCAGGGTTTGGACACAGCTCCAGAGCTCCAGGAGGGTTTGGATGATCCTCCCAGGGTTTGGATGATCCTCCCAGGGTTTGGGCACAGCTCTGAGGGTACCAGAGCTCCAGGAGGGTTTGGATGATCTCCCAGGGTTTGGGCACAGCTCTGAGGGTACCAGAGCTCCAGGAGGGTTTGGATGATCCTCCCAGGGTTTGGGTGATCCTCCCAGGGTTTGGGTGATCCTCCCAGGGTTTGGGTGATCCTCCCAGGGTTTGGGTGATCCTCCCAGGGTTTGGGTGATCTCCCAGGGTTTGGACACAGCTCCAGAGCTCCAGGAGGGTTTGGATGATCCTCTCAGGGACAGGGTGGGATTTTGGGGTGTCTGTGCAGGGCCAGGGGTTGGACTGGAACCCCTGTGGTTCCCTTCCAGCTCGGGATATTCTCATTCTGTGACTCTGGCTCGGGTCACCATGACCTGTCCCCGTTCCCTGCCCTGCTCAGGGAACACCTCACCCAGTGTAACCCCTGCTCAGTGACCCCCTGCCCTGATCCCTGCCCTGATCCCTGCCCTGATCCCTGCCCTGATCCCTGCCCTGATCCCTGCCCTCTGTGGGCTCTGCACCTCCAGGTTATCAAGCCAGAATCGTGTGTCCCCTGTGGGAAGAGGGTGAAGTTTGGGAAGATCTCCCTCAAGTGCAGGGACTGCAGGGTGGTGGCTCACCCCGAGTGCCGGGAGCGCTGCCCCCTCCCCTGCATCCCCACCCTGGCAGGGACTCCAGTCAGGATTGGAGAGGTGGGTCAGGATGGGGAGGTGGGTCAGGATGGGAGAGGTGGGTCAGGATGGAGAGGTGGGTCAGGATGGAGAGGTGGGTCAGGATGGAGAGGTGGGTCAGGTATCAGAGAGAGGTGGTCAGGATTGGAGAGGTGGGTCAGGATGAGCGGTGGGTCCGGGTCAGAGAGGTGGGGGTTCCGGATGAGAGGTGGGTCAGGATGGAGAGGTGGGTCAGGGATGGAGAGGGGTGTCAGGATGGGAGGGGGTAGGATGGAGATGTTGTTCCGGATGGAGACGTGTGGGTCAGGGATCAGAGCGGGGCGTCAGCGGATGGACTGAGAGGGGGGTCAGAGGAGAGGTGGGTCAGATGGAGATGGGGTCAGGGTCAAGAGGGGTGGGGTCAGGGTCAGAGAGGTGGGTCGGATGGAGAGGTGGGTCACAGGATGGAGAGCGGGTCAGTGTAGAGAGTGGGTCCAGGATGGTGAGAGGTGGGTCAGGATGGGAGGGTGGGTCAGGATCAGAGAGGTGGGTCAGGGTCAGAGAGGTGGGTCAGGATGGGAGAGGTGGGTCAGGATCAGAGAGGTGGGTCAGGATCAGAGAGGTGGGTCAGGATGGAGAGGTGGGTCAGGATGGAGAGGTGGGTCAGGATCAGAGAGGTGGGTCAGGATGGAGAGGTGGGTCAGGGTCAGAGAGGTGGGTCAGGGCTGGAGAGGTGCTGATGGATGTGCTGTTGTTGTTGTTCTTCTCTGGGCTGATGAAGAATTAAAACCAATTCCTGTTTTCCAAGCTCAGATCTCTCCTTGAATCCCTGGGAGAGCATTTCCCGCCTCTCCACGACTGAACATCTCCCTGCTTGTTTTTCCTTCTTGCCTCTTAGGGGACCCTGCTGGATTTTGTGCCTTCCACTCCTCCCATGATCCCTTCCATCATCGTGCACTGTGTCAATGAGATCGAGCAGCGAGGGCTGCACGAGGTAAAGAGAGAAGCAGAGAATCCCAGAATCCCAGAATCCCGGAATCATGGAATCAGCTGGGTTGGAAGGGACCTCCCAGATCATCCAGTCCAACCCTTGATCCAACCCCGCCGTGGTTCCCAGCCCATGGCACTGATGCCACATCCAGTCTGTCCTTAAACACCTCCAGGGATGGAGAATCCACCCCCTCCCTGGGCAGCCCATTCCAAGGGCTGAGCACCCTCTCTGCAAAGAAATTCTTCCTGATCTCCAACCTAACCCTCCCCTGGCACAGCTGCAGACCCAGCCCTCTTGTCTTGCTGATGGGAAAAGAGACCAACCCCCCCCGGCTCCCCCCTCCTGTCAGGGAGTTGCAGAGAGTGAGGAGGTCTCCCCTGAGCCTCCTCTTCTCCAGGCTGAGCCCCCCCAGCTCCCTCAGCCTCTCCTCACAGCACTTGTGCTCCAGTCCCTTCCCCAGCCTCGTTGCTCTCCTCTGGCCCTGCTCCAGCCCCTCCATGTCCTTCCTGAGCTGAGGGCCCAGAGCTGGACACAGCACTCCAGGGGTGGCCTCCCCAGCGCTGAGTCCAGGGCAGGAATCACCTCCCTGGCCCTGTTGGCCACCCTGTTCCTGAGCCAGGCCAGGATCCATTGGCCTCTTGTCCCCCTGGGCACACTCTGGCTCCTGTTCAGCTCCCTGTCCATCCCAAATCCCAGCTCCCTTCCTGCCTGGCTGCTCTCCAGCCCCTCTGTCCCCAGGGGGGTTGTTGTGGACCCAACCCTTGGCCTGCTTGACCCTCATCCCCTTGAAACAGCCCCAATGAACCGGGTTGTCAACCCAAATATCCCTGATTTTGTGGGTGGCTGAGGGAGCAGCAGCAGAGCTGTGCAGAGGAGCTGGGGCTGGAAGAACCTCAGCGTTCTTCCCAACCTCCCAAGGCTTCCTGTGCCCCCCCAGACCGGCCTCTACCGCGTCCCCGGCTGCGACAAGACCGTGAGGGAGCTGAAGGACAAGTTCCTCAGGGCCAAGAGCATCCCCCTGCTCAGCAAGGTGGACGACGTCCACGCCGTCTGCGGCCTCCTCAAGGACTTCCTGCGCAGCCTCAAGGAGCCCCTGCTCACCTTCCGCCTCAACAAGGCCTTCATGGAGGCTGCAGGTCGGGAATTCTGCCCTGGGAACCTCCAGCTCCTTCCCTAGGCTTGGGTTCAGCCAGATCTTGGAAGCTGCAGGTTGGGAATTCTGCCCTGGGAAGCTCCAGCTCCTTCCCTAGGCTTGGGTTCAGCCAGATCATGGAAGCTGCAGGTCAGGAATTCTGCCCTGGGAACCTCCAGCTCCTTCCCTAGGCTTGGGTTCAGCCAGGTCTTGGAAGCTGCAGGTCAGGAATTCTGCCCTGGGAACCTCCAGCTCCTTCCTCAGGCTTGGGTTCAGCCAGGTCTTGGAAGCTGCAGGTCGGGAATTCTGCCCTGGGAACCTCCAGCTCCTTCCTTGGGCTTGGGTTCAGCCAGGTCTTGGTTCCCTGTGCCTGAGCTCTGGTGTGAAATTATTACCATGACAGGAGGATTTTCTGGCTGCCTTTTTTCCCCCAGAGTAGCTGTGGCTGTGAGGGGGATTTCAAGGTCTAAATGTTGCTTTTTTTGGTTCTTTTCCCCCCCCCAGAGATCCCAGACGAGGATAACAGCGTGGCTGCCCTGTACCAGGCGGTGGGAGAGCTGCCCCAGGCCAACAGGGACACCTTGGCTTTCCTCATGCTCCACCTGCAGAGGTACCTGGTGATCCTGGAGGGTCCCTCCCAACCCAAACCACTCTAATTCCCAAAAAAGGATGTTCCTTTCTCTTGTGATGGACAGGAAGGGTTAAAACCAGGAGATCTTTGAGGTCTCTCCCAACCCAAACCACTCTGATTCCCAAATGATGTTCCTTTCTCTTGGGCAGGGGGGGTTAAAACCAGGAGATCTTTGAGGTCCCTCCCAACCCAAAGCACTCTGTGATTCCCAAAAAAGGATGTTCCTTTCTCTTAATGGGCAGGGGGTTAAAACCAGGTGATCCTGGAGGGTCCCTCCCAACCCAAACCACTCTGATTCCCAAATGATGTTCCTTTCTCTTGGGCAGGGGGGGTTAAAACCAGGTGATCTTTGAGGTCCCTCCCAACCCAAACCACTCTGATTCCCAAAAAAGGATGTTCCTTTCTCTTGTGATGGGCAGGAGGGGTTAAAACCAGGTGATTTTGAGGTCCCTCCTAACCCAAACCACTCTGATTCCCAAAAGAGGACATTGATTTCTCTTATGAGCATAAATTCTTCATTTTGGGGCAAAAAAACCTCCTCCAGAGGCTGAAGTGTGTGTGTGTGTGTGGTGGGGAAATAAAAAACTGCTTTACCATAGGGGAGACAATTAGAATCGTGTATATAATGTATTATAATATTTATTTGTGCAGTGACTGTGACATAATTCCCTTTTCTCCCCCATACTGAGTCTTGTGCTGTGTCTGGAAAACCCCCCTCAGGCTGGGGGAGAAAATGGGATTTTTGGGGGTCTCCAACCACAGTGTGGGAGGAGGGAGGTGTGTGATAAGTGCAGGGGAGGAGCCACATCCTTTATTATTCTCTTTTCCAGGGTGGCTCAGAGCCCTGACACCAAGATGGACATCTCCAACCTGGCCAAAGTGTTTGGCCCCACCATCGTGGCCCACGCCGTCCCTGACCCCGACCCCGTGACCCTCCTGCAGG
>NW_024104017.1:0-3192 GCF_003945595.2 Pipra filicauda | reverse complement strand
TCCAAGTGTGCCAGGAAACACCAGCTTTGGGGGTTTGGACAGATTTGGGGGTGTCTGATGTTCAGACAAGCTCAGGGAAAAGAGGGAAAATCCAAGTGTGCCAGGAAACACCAGCTTTGGGGGTTTGGAGAGATCCTGGGGGGTGTCTGATGTTCAGACAAGCTCAGCTGTGCCCACTTTGGTATCCAAGTGTGCCAGGAAACACCAGTTTTGGGGGTTTGGACAGATTTGGGGGTGTCTGATGTCCAGACAAGCTCAGCTGTGCCCAGAGCCAGCCAGGGAAAAGAAGGAAAACCAAAGTGTGCCAGGAAACACCAGCTTTGTTTGGGGGTTTGGGCAGATCCTGGGGGGTGTCTGATGTTCAGACAAGCTCAGGGAAAAGAGGGAAAATCCAAGTGTGCCAGGAAACACCAGCTTTGGGGGTTTGCACAGATCCTGGGGGGTGTCTGATGTTCAGACAAGCTCAGGGAAAAGAGGGAAAATCCAAGTGTGCCAGGAAACACCAGCTTTGTTTGGGGGTTTGGGCAGATTTGGGGGGTGTCTGATGTCCAGACAAGCTCAGCTGTGCCCACTTTGGTATCAGAGTGTGCCAGGAAACACCAGCTTTGGGGGTTTGGAGAGATTTGGGGGTGTCTGATGTCCAGGCAAGCTCAGAGAAAAGAGGGAAAATCCAAGTGTGCCAGGAAACACCAGCTTTGTTTGGGGGTTTGGGCAGATTTGGGGGGTGTCTGATGCTCAGACAAGCTCAGCTGTGCCCCCCCTGCCCACTGTGGTGCCCCTCTCTTGGCAGTGAGCATCCTGGGCCCCCTCACCACCCCGGAGCAGAAGCTCTCCAAGACTCCCTCCTCCAGCTCCCTGTCCCAGAGGGTCCGTTCCACCTTCAGCAAAACCACCCCCAGGTGAGTTTTTGGGCACCTTGGAGCCACTTCAGGGGGGTCAAGGGGCACCAAAACCACTCCCAGGGGAGTTTGGTCACCTTGGAGCCACTTCAGGGGGGTCAAAGAGCACCAGAACCACCCCCAGGTGAGTTTTTGGGCACCTTGGAACCACTTCAGGGGGGTCAAGGGGCACCAGAACCACTCCCAGGTGAGTTTGGGCACCTTGGAGCCACTTCAGGGGGTCAAAGAGCACCAAAACCACTCCCAGGTGAGTTTGTGCACCTTGGAACCACTTCAAAGAGCACCAAAACCACCCCCAGGTGAGTTTGGGCACCTTGGAGCCACTTCAGGGGGGTCAAGGGGCACCAAAACCACCCCCAGGTGAGTTTTTGGGCACCTTGGAGCCACTTCAGGGGGGTCAAAGAGCACCAAAACCACCCCCAGGTGAGTTTGGGCACCTTGGAACCACTTCAGAGGGGTCAAGGGGCACCAAAACCACTCCCAGGTGAGTTTTTGGGCACCTTGGAGCCACTTCAGGGGGGTCAAGGGGCACCAAAACCACTCCCAGGTGAGTTTTTGGGCACCTTGGAGCCACTTCAGGAGGGTCAAGGGGCACCAGAACCACTCCCAGGTGAGTTTTGTCACCTTGGAGCCACTTCAGGGGGTCAAAGAGCACCAGAACCACTCCCAGGTGAGTTTTGGTCACCTTGGAGCCACTTCAGGGGGGTCACAGAGCCCCAAAAATCGACCTGTGGGCCCATTTGTGGCAGCAGAAATCCCCCCTGGAGCAATAATTGTGTTTTATGACCACAATAAACCCTGGATGAACATTCCCTGGAAAGGCAGAGGGGGGGGATCTCCCTCCCAACCCCCAATCTGACTTCATTTTTTCATTTCTCTCGCCTCAGGTTTGGCAGCAAAAGCAAATCCACCCTCCAGCTGGGCCCCCAGGGCAACTTCTTTGCCTCTCCCCTGCTGAAGTGAAGCCCTGGGATGGAGCTGGTCCCCTCCTGGCATTTTGCACTCCAACAAATCCAACAAATCCAACCAATAATCCAACCAGAAGTGCAGGTTCTCTCCGCGGGCTCCCCCCCCCTTTGATGTCCTGAGATGTTTTTTGCCCTTTTATCTTTTCAGCTTCGCTGAGAGCCCCTTTTTAATGGGATTTTCTTGTGCAATTGTGGTTTTTAATTAATGCTGTGCTGGCTGTGGAGTCAACACAACGAGCAGGGTTTGATCATTAAAGCTCTGGAGGAACCGGTGACATTGTCACTCCCCCCTGCTTTCCTTCTCCGGGTGTTTTTAGGGACTCTGGAGGGGGTTGTTGGCGCTGCCTGGGCTCTGCCACAATTCCAGGCTTTCCATCGGCAATTCCCGGTGGTGCCGCCGGAATCCTGAGGGTGGCACTGCGGGATTGCTCGGGATGAACCTCCCGGGGGGCTCGGGGGGCTCCAGAGGAACCTTCCCTTCTCCCTTCCCTTCTCCCTTCCCTTCTCCCTTCCCTTCTCCCTTCCCTTCTCCCTTCCCTTCTCCCTTCCCTTCTCCCTTCCCTCGTCCGCGTTTCCCTTCTCCCTTCCCTTCTCTCCCTTCCTTCTCTCCTGCCCTTCCTCCCTTCCCTCTCCCGTCCCTCTCCCTTCCCGTCCCTTCCCTTCTCACCTTCCCTTCTTTTCTCCCTTCCCGTCTCCCTTCCCGTTCTCCCTTCCCTTCTCCCTTCGCCTTCCCCTGCCCGTCTCCCCTTCCTTCTCCCTTCCCTTCTCCCTTCCCTTCTCCCTTCCCTTCTCCCTTCCCTTCTCCCTTCCCTTCTCCCTTCTCTTTCTTCTCCCTTCTCTCTCTTCTCCCTTCTCCCTTCTCTCTCTTCTCTCTCTCTTCTCTCTCTTCTCTCTCTCTTCTCTCTCTTCTCTCTCTTCTCTCTCTCTTCTCTCTCTCTTCTCTCTCTCTTCTCTCTCTCTTCTCTCTTTTCTCTCTCTTTTCTCTCTCTTTTCTCTCTCTTTTCTCTCTTTTCTCTCTCTTTTCTCTCTCTTCTCTCTCTTCTCTCTCTCTTCTCTCTCTTTTCTCTCTCTTTTCTCTCTCTTCTCTCTCTCTTCTCTCTCTCTTCTCTCTCTTCTCTCTCTCTTCTCTCTCTCTTCTCTCTCTCTTCTCTCTCTCTTCTCTCTCTTTTCTCTCTCTTTTCTCTCTCTTCTCTCTCTCTTCTCTCTCTCTTCTCTCTCTTTTCTCTCTCTTTTCTCTCTCTTTTCTCTCTCTTCTCTCTCTTTTCTCTCTCTTTTCTCTCTCTTTTCTCTCTCTTTTCTCTCTCTTTTCTCTCCCTTTTCTCTCC
>NW_024104016.1:0-10566 GCF_003945595.2 Pipra filicauda | reverse complement strand
AGGCACTGGCACCGGGGGAAGGACATGGAAGGACTTTGGGAGGACATGGAAGGATATGGAAGATATGGAAGGACATGGAAGGACATGGAAGGATGTTGGAAGGATGTTGGAAGCACATGGAAGGATATGGAAGCACATGGAAGGACATGGAAGGATATGGAAGCACATGGAAGGACAAGGAAGGACATGGAAGCACATGGAAGGATATGGAAGCACATGGAAGGACATGGAAGGACATGGAAGGATACGGAAGGACATGGAAGGATATGGAAGGACATGGAAGGACATGGAAGCACATGGAAGGACATGGAAGGACATGGAAGGATATGGAAGCACATGGAAGGACATGGGAAGGACCTCCCTGCTGTGCCCCCATTGTGGGACATCTCCTCATCCATGGGATGCTCCAGATGCCTTCCCGCACATCCCAGCCCTTCCTTGACCTCAGCACGGCTGGTTTGGCCCCTCCTCCACCTCCCTTGGGATCAGGATCCCCCAAATCCCACCAAATCCGAGGAACCTCCCTTTTCCCCCCCCACACCTTGGAGCAGGGTGACATTCCTGAGCATGTCCCCCAAATCCCACCCAATCCTTCAAAATCCCACCCAGTCCCAGGTACACCTCCCCAGATTCCCCCTGTCCCTCACCTCGGAGCGGGGTGACGTTCCTGAGCACATCCCTGTGCCGTGCATCCACCAAATCCCATTAAATCCCACCCAATCCCAGGAACACCTCCCTGGATCCCTCCCTTTTCCCTCCTGTCCCTCGCCTCGGAGCAGGGTGACGTTCCTGAGCACATCCCTGTGCCACACATCCACCCAATCCCACCCAATCCCACCCAATCCCAGGAACACCTCCCCTTTCCCCCCCATCCCTCACCTCGGAGCAGGGTGATGTCCCGCAGCGCGTCCCCGTGCCACACATCCACCCAATCCCACCCAATCCCAGGAACACCTCCCCTTTCCCCCCATTTCCCTCACCTCGGAGCAGGGTGATGTCCCGCAGCGCGTCCCCGTGCCACACATCCACCCAATCCCACCCAATCCCAGGAACACCTCCCTGGATCCCCCTTCCCCCCGTTTCCCTCACCTTGGAGCAGGGTGGGGTCCTGCAGTGCGTCCTCCAAATCCCACCCAATCCCTCAAAATCCCACCCAATCCCAGGAACACCTCCCCTTTCCCCCTTGTTTCCCTCACCTCGGAGCAGGGTGACGTTCCTGAGCACATCCCTGTGCCAAGCATCCACCCAATCCCACCCAATCCCAGGAACACCTCCCCTTTCCCCCCCATCCCTCACCTCGGAGCAGGGTGATGTTCCTGAGCACGTCCCCGTGCTGTGTGTCCACCCAATCCCACCCAATCCCACCCAATCCCACCCAATCCCAGGAACACCTCCCCTTTCCCCCCCATCCCTCACCTCGGAGCAGGGTGATGTCCCGCAGCGCGTCCCCATGCCACACATCCACCCAATCCCACCCAATCCCACCCAATCCCAGGAACACCTCCCCAGATCCCCCCTTTCCCTGACCTCGGAGCAGGGTGATGTCCCGCAGCGCGTCCCCGTGCTGTGTGTCCACCCAATCCCACCCAATCCCACCCAATCCCAGGAACACCTCCCCAGGTTTCCCTCACCTCGGAGCAGGGTGATGTCCCGCAGCGCGTCCCCGTGCCGCGCGTCCACCGCCCTCATCTCCTCGAGCAGCAGGGACAGGTTCCGGACCCCGACGTCCAGGCGGGCCCCGAGGATCCCGAAGCGCTCCCGCAGGATCCCGGCGGACCCCTGGAGCGCCGCCAGGGACCCGTTGAGCCGCAGGATGTCGCGGGCGTGGGCGCGCAGGCGGCGGGCGCAGGATTCCCGCACGGAGCCCAGGTAGCGCAGCATGGCCAGCACGTGCCCGCCCGTGGCCGCCAGGTTGGCCGAGATGGTCCCGATCTCCTCCCCGTGGGATTCCAGGAGCCCCTCCAGCGCCCGGAACCCGTCGGCCGTGCGGTTCTGGGCGTGGCCCCCGTGGTACCTGCGGGGACGGACGGGGGGGTTGTGGGGTCACAAATGCCCGGAGGGGAATGGGAAGGGGTGGGAGGTGGTGGGGTGGCCCCAAATCCCTCAGGGCAGGCCCTGGAGCCCACGTGGAGTCATGGAGAGACTGGGAAAGCTTCTCCACCCCACAGATCCCAGGGGAATGGGGGGGTAGGGACGGTGGGGACAGTGCCCTATAACACCCACACCTCATATGGGGACAGGGGGACACTGCCCTATAACACCCACAGCTCCTATGGGATGGTGGGGACACTGCCCTATAACACCCCCAGCTCCTATGGGACAGTGAGGACACTGCCCTATAACACCCACAGGGACAGTGGGGTCACTGCCCTATAACACCCACAGGGACAGTGAGGACACTGCCCTATAACACCCCCAGGGACAGTGAGGACACTGCCCTATAACACCCACAGCTCCTATGGGACAGTGAGGACACTGCCCTATAACACCCACAGGGACAGTGAGGACACTGCCCTATAACACCCACAGGGACAGTGAGGACACTGCCCTATAACACCCCCAGGGACAGTGGGGTCACTGCCCTATAACACCCCCAGGGACAGTGAGGACACTGCCCTATAACACCCACAGGGACAGTGGGGTCACTGCCCTATAACACCCACAGGGACAGTGAGGACACTGCCCTATAACACCCACAGGGACAGTGAGGACACTGCCCTATAACACCCACAGGGACAGTGGGGTCACTGCCCTATAACACCCACAGGGACAGTGGGGTCACTGCCCTATAACACCCACAGGGACAGTGGGGTCACTGCCCTATAACACCCCCAGGGACAGTGGGGACACTGCCCTATAACACCCCCAGGGACAGTGGGGACACTGCCCTATAACACCCCCAGGGACAGTGGGGTCACTGCCCTATAACACCCACAGCTCCTATGGGGTCACTGCCCTATAACACCCACAGGGACAGTGAGGACACTGCCCTATAACACCCCCAGGGACAGTGAGGACACTGCCCTATAACACCCACAGCTCCTATGGGACAGTGAGGACACTGCCCTATAACACCCACAGCTCCTATGGGGTCACTGCCCTATAGATAAAAAATATCTCTAAATATATATATATATATAATATATATACTTAAATAAAATATAGATAAAATATACAAAACATATATATTATATATATGAAATATATATTATACATATCTTAAATATATAGCTAAAATATATATTAAAAATTTTATATAAATATGTATTAAATATAGGTTAAATGTACATTTTTACATTTTTTACAGTATATATGTAAGTATAAAAATGTATTTTATATATTTTATCCATATTTTATTTTATATATATTTGTAATACATATTTTATAAATAATATGCTGATATATAAATATATAATATATCTAAATATATATATAATATATGTACGTAAATAAAATATAGATAAAATATACAAAACATATATTTTACATATGAAATATATATATTATATATATCTTAAATATCTAGCTAAAATATATATTAAAATTTTTATATAGATATATATTAAATATACATTAAATGTACATTTTTATATTTTTTACATCATATATGTAAGTATACAAATATATTTTATATACTTTATTTTATTTTATATATATTTGTTATATATATTATATATATATCATATATGTAATATATGTAATATATATTATATATAAATATATAATATATAAATATGTTATATATATGAATATATAAAAATAAGTTTCTATAAAATATGTAAAATATAGGTAAAATAAAGAAATATATATTTTAAAGGAATATCTCTCAATATGTATAATATATTTTATATAATTACATAAATATAATAATATGTATGTATATATAATATATATGTATAAAGAATAATATATAAATATATATAAAATAGATAAATAATATATCTAAATACAGATAATATATATGAACACATAAAAATAAATTTCTATAAAATATTCAAAATATGGATAAAATAAAGGGATGGATATATTTTGAAAGGAATATCCATAAATATACGTTAAATCTCTTTTTATATAATTATATGAATATATTATCTCTAAATAATATTATATAAATATATTATATATAAATATATAATTGTATCATATAAATATATATGTTAATAATAAATATAAATATATATCTTATATAGAATACATAAATATATAAATACGAATTATATTATATATGAATACATAAATATGAATATATTATATATATATAGAAATGTATAAATTTATATTATATTATATTATATAAAACTATATTGTATATTATAGGTATTATATGCATTATAGATATCGTATTATATATTATATCATATATTATATTGTATATTATATTATATGTTATATTACATATATATTATATATATTATATTATATGCATTATATATAAATATATATTATGTTATATATGTTATATATAAATATATCAAATTATATATATTATATATTATATATTAATATTTAATATAATATATAATTTAATATATAAATATATAATATATGTGTTTAATAATATGTAAATATATTATATATTAATATTTAATATAATATATAGTTTAATATATAAATATATAATATATGTGTTTAATAATATGTAAATATATTATATTATGTATTCTATATAAATATATAAATATAATATAAATATAAATGTAAATATAAATAATATAAATATAATATATATGGTATATATTATATTTTATATTAATATATATTATATTATATATTAATATATAATATATTATATATATATAATTTAATATATAAATGTATATTATATATATTTACTAATATATAAATATATTATATATTCTACATAAATCTATAAATATAATATAAAAATAAATATAAAAAAATTTAAAATACAGATCCGAACGACTCCCTTTTCAAGTCCCTCTCCCTCTCCCGGTCCCGTGCCCCCGCGCGCGCACTCCCCGGCGGGAATCCCGCTTACCGGGCGTCTCCGAGGTTGTCCCGCTGCTCCTCCAGCTCGGCGCTGGCGCTGTCCAGGCGCTCCTGCAGCTCGGCGGCGCGCATCGCCAGCTCCTGCAGCCCGCGGGAATTCCCGCCCTCCCTGCGCGCCGCCGCCCCCGCCGCGCCCTGCGCGCTCCCGAGCAGCTCCCGGGCGCGCTCCCGCCCGTCCCGCAGCTCCCCCAGCTCCCGCCGCCGCTCCTGCCGCTCCTCGCCCAAAGCCCGCAGCGCCCGCCCCGCCTCGGCCGCGCCGCCCCGCAGCTCCCGCAGCCTCTCCCGGCCCCGCTCCGCGCTGGAATTCAGCCGCTCCAGCGCCACTTCCAGCCCGGAGCCGTCCCGGGACAGCCCCCGCACCTCCGCGTCCAGCCGGGACGCCTCGTCCCGGCACCGCCCGGCCCGGGCCAGCAGCCGCTCCGCGCCCCGCGCCAGCCCCCGCACCGAGCCCGCGCTGCTCTCCAGCCGCGCCCCGAGCCCCGCGCCCGCCGCCGAGAGCCGGGAATGGCGCCGGGAGGTTCGCTCCAGCTGCGCCTCCTGCCCCTGCAGCGTCCGCTGGAGCTGCTCCAGCTCCGCCCGCAGCTGGGAGAGCTCCCGGCCCAGCTGCTCCCTGTCCTGGCACACGGAGACGTTCCCGGAGCTCTTCTCTCCTGGGCAGGGGGAGGGAGGGGCTCTTAGCCCACCCCATCCCGAGAGACGGCTGTTATCCCATCCTATCCTGGGATCCGCCTGTTATCCCATCCTGAGATCTACCCCTTATCCCACCCCATCCCGAGAGACGGCTGTTATCCCATCCTATCCTGGGATCCACCTGTTATCCCATCCTGAGATCTACCCGTTATCCCACCCCATCCCGAGAGACGTCTGTTATCCCACCCCATCCCGGGATCCAACTGTTATCCCATCCTGAGATCTACCCGTTATCCCACCCCATCCCGAGAGCCGGCTGTTATCCCATCCTGAGATCTACCCGTTATCCCACCCCATCCCGGGATCCAACTGTTATCCCATCCTGAGATCTACCCGTTATCCCACCCCATCCCGGGATCCAACTGTTATCCCATCCTGAGATCTACCCGTTATCCCACCCCATCCCGGGATCCAACTGTTATCCCATCCTGAGATCTACCCGTTATCCCACCCCATCCCGGGATCCAACTGTTATCCCATCCTGAGATCTACCCGTTATCCCACCCCATCCCGGGATCCAACTGTTATCCCATCCTGAGATCTACCCGTTATCCCACCCCATCCCGAGAGACGGCTGTTATCCCATCCTGAGATCTACCCCTCATCCCACCCCATCCCGAGAGACGGCTGTTATCCCATCCTATCCTGGGATCCGCCTGTTATCCCATCCTGAGATCTACCCGTTATCCCATCCTGAGATCTACCCCTTATCCCACCCCATCCCGAGAGCCACCTGTTATCCCATCCTGAGATCTACCCCTTATCCCACCCCATCCCGAGAGCCGGCTGTTATCCCATCCTATTCTGGGATCCACCTGTTATCCCATCCTGAGATCCACCTGTTATCCCATCCCATCCCGAGATCCACCTGTTATCCCACCCTCCTAGGCTGGAGATCCACCTGTTATCCCACCCCATCCCAAGATCCACCTGTTATCCCATCCCATCCCATCCCACCCTCCAGGCCTGTAGATCCATCTGTTTTCCCATCCCAAGATCCATCTGTTATCCCATCCCATCCTGAGATCCACCTGTTATCCCACCCCATCCCACTCTCCAGGTCTGGACATCTGTCTGTTATGCCACTCCATCCCAAGATCCACCTGTTATCCCACCCCATCCCAAGATCCACCTGTTATCCCACCCCATCCCAAGATCCACCCGTTATCACATCCTGAGATCCATCTGTTATCCCATCCCGAGATCCATCTGTTATCCCACCCCACCCCACCCTCCAGGCTTGGAAATCCACCTGTTATCCCACCCCATCCCGAGATCCACCTGTTATCCCACTCCATCCCGAGATCCACCTGTTATCCCACTCCATCCTGAGATCCACCTGTTATCCCACTCCATCCCAAGATCCACCTGTTATCCCACCTCATCCCAAGATCCACCTGTTATCCCACCCCATCCCAAGATCCACCTGTTATCACATCCTGAGATCCATCTGTTATCCCATCCCGAGATCCATCTGTTATCCCACCCCACCCCACCCTCCAGGCTTGGAAATCCACCTGTTATCCCACCCCATCCCGAGATCCACCTGTTATCCCACCCCATCCCACTCTCCAGGCCTGGAGACCCTCTGGATCCATGGTCAACCCTTCCTTTCCCTCCAGGGAACAAATCCTTCCCTCCAGGACAGTTTGGAGCCACTTGGACTCCTGGGAAGTGTCCCTGGATGCCTCCGGATCCTTAAGGCCCCTTCCCACCCCAATCTCGTCGTGATTCCATGATTCCAGGACCCTGGAGAAGGGAACTCCCCAATCCCACCCTCCTCCTGCTCCTGCAGCTTCTCCAACCCCCCCTTCCACCCCTTGGGGTCCGATGTTCATCCCTGCCCAAAATCCCGGGAGAAAAGCAGGGGGTTGGCTCTGGGGGAGCCCCGGGAGCCGGGAAAGGGAGATCCCTCATTCCGTGGCGGGATGGGCACCCGGAAAAGGCCTCTCCGGGTGCGGGTCCAGGCCACTCACCCAAGCCCTGGAGATCCTCCTGGATGGAGAGAAGCTTCTCCTCGTAGAAGGTCTGGGCCGAGCTGATCCGGCTGGAGATGGAATCCACCCTCCGGAACGCTGCGGGGGGAACGGGGCAGTCAGGAGAGGTGGGAATGCCCGGGAATACCGTCCTGCTCCACACCTTCCCTCCTGCCTGGCACAGAGGGTGTCCAGGGATTGCTGAGCCAGGCTGGGATGGGCATCCCCAGGCACTTCCAGGTTTGGGATTTGCCTGAACATCTCCAAGATTCCACCCCTGAGGAACGCCTTGGCCCTCTGCTCCGTCTGGGAAGCACTTGGGAGGTGATGGGATGGGATGGGATCCAACCTCCAGGCTCTGAGGTGGTTCCTGAGATCCAGAGGGATCCCAGTGTCGCCACACCCGGGGCGCTCCCACCAGAATTCCAGCTGCTCCCCTCCACACCTGGGAGCTTCTGGGGAGTCAGGAGAGGTGGGAATGCCCGGGAATATCGTCCTGCTCCACACCTTTCCTCCCAGGAAGGCACTTAAACTGTCCAGGGATTGCTGAGCCAGGCTGGGATGGGCATCCCCAGGTGCTTCCAGATCTGGGATTTGCCAAAGCATCCCCAAGATTCCACCCCTGAGGAGCACCTTGTCCCTCTGCTCCACCTGGGAATCACCTGGAATGTGTCGGGATCCAACCTCCGGGCTCCGGGTCGGTCCCTGATGCTCCCATGCAGGTAACACCCCCACCTCCCCCCATTCCTGAGGCATCTCCACCCCCAGGGCGCTCCCAGCGGAATTCCAGCCGCTCCCCTCCACCCCGGGATGCCTCAGCCCCCCCCCCCCCCCCCAAATTCCCATCCCAGCATTCCCACCCCAAATTCCCGGCTCACCCAGCGCTCCCAGCACGGCCACGGCGAGCGACAGGAGCAGGGCCAGGGCGTAGAGTCCGCGCAGGGCGCTCCGCAGGGACGGGGACGGGGACAGCGACAGCCTCCTCCGGCAGCTGCTCCGGGCCCTTCCTGCGGGAACAGAGGGACGGATCAGGCCCTGCCGGCCCCTCTTCCCGCCCCCCCCCCCCCGGAATTCCTTACCCCCGGATCCGCGGCTGGAGGTGGAATCCACCATCGCCATCTCCTCGCGCTCGCCTCCCGCCGGGTCGTGTCCTGGAAGGGGACGCGGAGCGGCCTCAGCTCCCCCCGCCCTCCCGATGCCATTCCAGGGATGCCTGAGGATCCCTGGGAACCGCCCCAGCCGCGTCCTGCCCCGGCATTCCCGGGGAAAAGTTGGGAAGGAGCCGCCGGTGCCACCCTGAGCAAAATCCCGGGAGCATTGGGATGCGCGTCCCTGTCCCCCCCCGGCGCCCAGTGGGACCTTTGGGCAGCAAATCCATAAATTTGGGTGGGATCCCATTCCCGGGGGGGGCTGAGGATTCCTGGGAACCGCCCCAACCGTGTCCTGCCCCGGCATTCCCGGGGAAAAGTTGGGAAGGAGCCACCGGTGCCACCCTGAGCAAAATCCCGGGAGCATTGGGATGCGCGTCCCTGTCCCCCCCCGGCGCCCAGTGGGACCTTTGGGCACCAAATCCATAAATTTGGGTGGGATCCCATTCCAGGGATGCCTGAGGATCCCTGGGAACCGCCTCAGACTTGTCCTGCCCGGGCATTCCTGGGGAAAAGTCGGGAAGGAGCCACCGGTGCCACCCTGAGCAAAATCCCGGGAGCAGCAGGACGGGCGTCCCTGTCCCCCCCCGGCGCCCAGTGGGACCTTTGGGCACCAAATCCATAAATTTGAGTGGGATTTGGACCAGAAATCTGTGGAAATTTGGCTGCATTTGGCCCAAAAGTGGGAGATGGGCACAGGGGGGGCTCCTGGCTCCGGCTCCAAGGGGCTTCCTGGGAATAAAAACCACGGGAGCAAAGGAAAAACACCTCCCTGAGCAAGAGGGGAAACTCATGGGATGCTCCAGGTCTGAGGTCCCGCCACCCTCCTGATCCCATTCCCAGGGGGACAGAGGATCCCTGGAAACCCCCCCCGCCTTGTCCTGCCCTGGGATTCCCAGGAAAAAGCTGGGAAGCCCCCCAGGAGATCCCTGGAGCTGGGCAGATCCCGGTGGATTTTTGGGCACCGAATCCATAAATTTTGGTGGGATTTGGACCAGAAATTTGGGGAAATTTGGCTGCATTTGGCCCAAAAGTGGGAGATGGGCACAGGGGGAGCTCCTGGCTCCGGCTCCAAGGGGCTTCCTGGGAATAAAAACCACGGGAGCAAAGGAAAAACACCCCTCCCTGTGTGAAGGGGGAAATCTGGGCACCAGATCCATAAATTTTGGTGGGATTTGGAGCATAAAATTGTGGAAACTTGGTTGGATTTGACCCAAAATGGGTGATGGACACAGGGAGGGCCCCTGGCTCCAAATCCATGGATTTGGGGAAATTTGGACCATAACTTTGGGGGAATTTGGCCCCAAAGTGGTTGGATTTGGCTCCTGGCTCCGAGGGGCTTCCCAGGAATAAAAAACCCATGGGATCAAAGGAATCTCCCCCCCCTCCCGACTCCCCCCAGCCTGGACCCCCAGTGTGTGTGTGTGGGGAAATTTGGGATCCTCCCGGTGTCCCCCCCTTTATTCCACCCGGAACCCCCAAAAGTGGGGGGCGGGGGGGGGGGGGGGGCAAAGAGGGGCTTTGGGGACGGGGACGGGGGGAAGAAATTCCCGTCCTTCCCATCCCAAATCTGGCTTTTCCTCCCTATGGAATCCACAAGCGATGGGATCTGTGGGAGCAGGGGGAGCCCCAGGACACCCCCCCCCAATCCCTCTTCCCCCTCCCTTCCCAATCCGGGGGTCCTTGGCCGTGTCTGGACCCCCCCAATCCCTCTTCCCCCCCCTTCCCAAATTTGGGGCTCC
>NW_024104015.1:0-10581 GCF_003945595.2 Pipra filicauda | reverse complement strand
CCCCCAGGGCCATCCCGAGACCCCCAGGGCCACCCCAGACCCCCGAGACCCCCAGGGCCATCCCGGGACCCCCAGGGCCACCCCAAGTCAAGACCCCGAGACCCCCAGGGCCACCCCAGACCCCCGAGACCCCCAGGGCCATCCCGGGACCCCCAGGGCTGCCCCAAGTCAAGACCCCGACCCTCAGGGCCACCCCAGACCCCCCAAGACCCCCAGGGCTGTGCTGGACCCGAGACCCCCAGGGCCATCCCGAGACCCCCGGTGGCACCACTGGGGGGTCCGGGGGTCCCTCGGTGTCACCCGGGGGGGGGGGTCTTTGTCCCACAGCTCTGTCGGGGGGTCCCCACCAGACCCCGGCAGCGTGGGGACCCTGCTGTGCCCCCGACATCCCCCCGCTCATGGGGGGGGGGCTGTGCCGGACCCCAACCCCCTCCCCGGGGCACGGGGGGCTCCCCCCACCATGCGGGGGTCCCTGGGGGGGTCCCCGGGGGGGGTCTCTCTCCCCATCCCCGCGGTCCCGGCCGGCGCCTCCCCCGCCCCTTTCCCGCCTTTTCGGTGCCGCTCCCGCCACCTTCGGCTCCGGGACAGGGTTGGGGGGTCCCGGCCGTGCCCCCTCCTCATCCCTTGGGGGGGTCCCGGCTGTGCCCCCTCCTCATCCCTTGGGGGGGGGTCCCGGCCGTGCCCCCTCCTCATCCCTTGGGGGGGGTCCCGGCTGTGCCCCCTCCTCATCCCTTGGGGGGGGTCCCTCCCTTGGGGGGGGTCCCAGCTGTGCCCCCTCCTCATCCCTTGGGGGGTCCCGGCCGTGCCCCCTCCTCATCCCTTGGGGGGGGTCCCTCCCTTGGGGGGGTCCCGGCCGTGCCCCCTCCTCATCCCTTGGGGGGGGGTCCCGGCTGTGCCCCCTCCTCATCCCTTGGGGGGGGGTCCCGGCCGTGCCCCCTCCTCATCCCTTGGGGGGGTTCCCGGCTGTGCCCCCTCCTCATCCCTTGGGGGGGGGTCCCGGCCGTGCCCCCCGTGCAGGGGGAGGGTCTGGGGGGGGCGTGGGGGTCGGCAGGGGGGGCTCCTAATCCCGGCCCCGACGGGCCATGGGTGGGGGACGGCACTGCTGGGCCCCCCAACTCCAGGGGGACCCACCAGCGCTGGATGAGACACCAGGGGGGGTAATGGGGAGCTGTGACCCCCCCTCCCTCTCAAGGGGCACTGCCAGGCGCGTGACCCACCTCCCCCTGGGGGTCTCACCCCCCCCCCAACCTCACCTTTCTGTGTTTCATTGCCCGGACGGACCCCCGTGCCGGCGGCACCGACGGGGGTCCCACCGGGACCACCAAAAACCCCCCGGGGGGGGCTGTGCCCGAGGGACCCCCACGGGGCACATCCCGTCCGTCCCTGCGCCAACCGGGGGGGGGTCCCAGGGGTCTGTTGACCACCAGAGCTGAGCCCCCCGTGACACCACGAGCCGGGCAACACCCAGGGGAACCAAGGGGACCCCCTGGGGACCCCCGAGCCCCTCGGCAGGGACCCCCGGGACCCCAGGGGACCCCCCGAGCCTCGCCAGGGACCCCCCCGGGACCCCGGGACCCCCCGAGACCCTCGGCCAGGGGCAACCCTGGGACACCTGGGGACCCGAGACACTCGGCAGGGCCCCCCTTGGACAACCTGGGACCCCCGATCCCCTCGGAAGGACCCCTGGGACCCCTGGGGACCCCGATCCCCTCGGCAGGGACACCCTGGGGAACCCCTGGGACACCCGAGCACCTAGTCCGGGACCACGGGGAACCCTGGGAACCACCGAGCCCTCGGGAGGGACCCCCGGGACCCCCTGGGACCCCCCGAGCCCCTCGGCAGGGACCCCCTGGGACCCTCGGGGACCCCCTGAGCCCCTCGGCAGGGACCCCCTGGGACCCTCGGGGACCCCCTGAGCCCCTCAGCAGGGACCCCCTGGGACCCCCCGAGCCCCTCGGCAGGGACCCCCGGGGACCTCCTGGGACCCCCCGAGCCCCTCGGCAGGGACCCCCCCGACCCCCCCGGGGCTGTTTCTGGGGGACACGGAGCTGCCGGACGAGGCCTCAGGGGGGGTTTGGGGGTGTCAGGCCCCTCCTGTGCCCCCCCCCCGTCCCCCCACGGGGATCTTTTATCCCGAGCCCGGGATGTTTTCCCGGCACAGCCGTAATTCCCGCCCGACACGGGGCCATCCCCTCCTTCCTCCTCCTCCTCCTCCTCCTCCTCCTCCTCCTCCTCCTCCCTTCCCTCCGGGCCGGGCCGGTCCCTTCCCGCACTTTGCCCGATCCTGCCCCGTTTCTCCCCGTTCCGGCACCGCCGGCCTGGCAGTGTCCGTGTGTCCAGCGGTGTCCGTGTGTCCGGCACTGACCCACCTGGTGTCCAGGGAGCCACGGGCCGTGTCCATGTGTCCAACGGTGTCCGTGTGTCCAGCACTGACCCACCTGGTGTCCAGGGAGCCGTGGGCCGTGTCTGTGTGTCCATCGGTGTCCGTGTGTCCGGCACTGACCCACCGGGTGTCCAGGGAGCCGAGGGACTGGGTCTGTGTGTCCAGCGGTGTCCGTGTGTCCAGCAGTGTCCGTGTGTCCATCGGTGTCCGTGTGTCCGGCACTGACCCACCGGGTGTCCAGGGAGCCGAGGGACTGGGTCTGTGTTTCCAGCGGTGTCCATGTGTCCAGCGGTGTCCGTGTGTCCGGCACTGACCCACCTGGTGTCCAGGGAGCCACGGGCCGTGTCCATGTGTCCAGTGGTGTCCGTGTGTCCGGCACTGACCCACCTGGTGTCCAGGGAGCCACGGGCCGTGTCCATGTGTCCAGCGGTGTCCGTGTGTCCGGCACTGACCCACCTGGTGTCCAGGGAGCCACGGGCCGTGTCCGTGTGTCCCTCGGTGTCCGTGTGTCCATCGGTGTCCGTGTGTCCAGCACTGACCCACCTGGTGTCCAGGGAGCTGTGGGCCGTGTCTGTGTGTCCGTCGGTGTCCGTGTGTCCGGCACTGACCCACTCTGTGTCCAGGGAGCCGTGGGGCTGTGTCCGTGTGTCCAGCGGTGTCCGTGTGTCCGGCACTGACCTACCTGGTGTCCAGGGGGCCATGGGACTGAGTCTGTGTGTCCAGCGGTGTCCGTGTGTCCGGCACTGACCTACCTGGTGTCCAGGGGGCCATGGGACTGAGTCTGTGTGTCTGTCGGTGTCTGTGTGTCCATCGGTGTCCGTGTGTCCGGCACTGACCCACCGGGTGTCCAGGGAGCCGAGGGACTGGGTCTGTGTGTCTGTCGGTGTCCGTGTGTCCATCGGCGTCCGTGTGTCCGGCACTGACCCACCGGGTGTCCAGGGAGCCGAGGGACTGGGTCTGTGTTTCCAGTGGTGTCTGTGTGTCCAGCAGTGTCCGTGTGTCCATCGGTGTCCGTGTGTCCGGCACTGGCCCACCTGGTGTCCAGGGAGCCGTGGGCCGTGTCTGTGTGTCCGTCGGTGTCCGTGTGTCTGTCGGTGTCCGTGTGTCCAGCACTGACCCACCTGGTGTCCAGGGAGCCGTGGGCCGTGTCCGTGTGTCCGTCGGTGTCCGTGTGTCCGGCACTGACCCACTCTGTGTCCAGGGAGCCACGGGCCGTGTCCGTGTGTCCCTCAGTGTCCGTGTGTCTGGCACTGACTGGGGTTGTATCCGTGTGTCCGTTGGTGTCCGTGTGTCCAGCACTGACCGCTCTGTGTCCAGGGACCTGCAGGGCCATGTCTGTCTGTCCGTCAGTCCGAGGAGCAGCAGGACCGTGTCCATGTGTCCATCAGTGTCCGTGTGTCCGGCACTGACCCACCTGGTGTCCAGGGAGCCGTAGGACTGGGTCTGTGTGTCCATCAGTGTCTGTGTGTCCGGCACTGACTGGGGCCGTGTCCGTGTGTCCATCAGTGTCTGTGTGTCCGGCACTGACTGGGGCCGTGTCCGTGTGTCCATTGGTGTCCGTGTGTCCGGCACTGACTGGGGCCGTGTCCGTGTGTCCGTCAGTGTCCAGCACTGACCCGCTCTGTGTCCATAGACCTTCAGGGCCTTGTCCGTCTGTCCGTTGGTGCCGGTGCTGACCCATCCCTGTGTCCAGGAAGCCGTGGGGCCGTGTCCGTGTGTCCGTCGGTGTCCGTGTGTCCGGCACTGACCGGGGTGCTGGGGCCGCGTCCGTGTGTCCAGAGACCTGTGGGGCCGTGTCCGTGTGTCCATCGGTGTCCGTGTGTCCGGCACTGACCGGGGTGCTGGGGCCGCGTCCGTGTGTCCAGAGACCTGTGGGGCCGTGTCCGTGTGTCCGTCGGTGTCCGTGTGTCCGGCACTGACCGGGGTGCTGGGGCCGCGTCCGTGTGTCCAGAGACCTGTGGGGCCGTGTCCGTGTGTCCGTCGGTGTCCGTGTGTCCAGCACTGACCTGCTCTGTGCCCAGAGACCTGCAGGGCCCTGTCCATCTGTCCGTCAGTCCGAGAAGCATCAGGGCCATGTCTGTCGGTGTCTGTCGGTGTCCGTCTGTCCGGCACTGACCCACTCTGTGCCCAGGGTCCCGTGGGGCCGTGTCCATGAATCCGTGTGCCCACCCCTGACCCGTGCTGTGTCCAGGGGCCATGTCCGTGTGTCCCTGTGTCCGTGTGCCCATCCCTGACCCGTGCTGTGTCCAGGAGCTGTGTCCGTGTGTCCCTCTGTCCACATACCCACCCCTGACCCGTGCTGTGTCCAGGGGCCGTGTCCGTGTGTCCCTGTGTCCGTGTGCCCATCCCTGACCCGTGCTGTGTCCAGGGGCCTTGTCCATGTGTCCCTCTGTCCACATACCCACCCCTGACCCGTGCTGTGTCCAGGAGCCGTGTCCGTGTGTCCCTCTGTCCACATGCCCACCCCTGACCCGTGCTGTGTCCAGGAGCCGTGTCCGTGTGTCCCTCTGTCCGCGTGCCCACCCCTGACCCGTGCTGTGTCCAGGGGCCGTGTCCGTGTGTCCCTCTGTCCACATACCCACCCCTGACCCGTGCTGTGTCCAGGGGCCGTGTCCGTGTGTCCCTGTGTCCGTGTGCCCATCCCTGACCCGTGCTGTGTCCAGGAGCCGTGTCCGTGTGTCCCTGTGTCCATACACCCACCCCTGACCCGTGCTGTGTCCAGGAGCTGTGTCCGTGTGTCCCTGTGTCCGTGTGCCCACCCCTGACCCGTGCTGTGTCCAGGAGCCGTGTCCGTGTGTCCCTGTGTCCACGTGCCCACCACTGACCCGTGCTGTGTCCAGGGGCCGTGTCCGTGTGTCCCTCTGTCCATGTACCCACCACTGACCCGTGCTGTGTCCAGGAGCCGTGTCCGTGTGTCCCTGTGTCCGTGTGCCCACCCCTGACCCGTGCTGTGTCCAGGAGCCGTGTCCGTGTGTCCCTCTGTCCGCGTGCCCACCCCTGACCCGTGCTGTGTCCAGGAGCCGTGTCCGTGTGTCCCTCTGTCCACATGCCCACCCCTGACCCGTGCTGTGTCCAGGAGCCGTGTCCGTGTGTCCCTGTGTCCGTGTGCCCACCCCTGACCCGTGCTGTGTCCAGGAGCTGTGTCCGTGTGTCCCTGTGTCCGTGTGCCCACCACTGACCCGTGCTGTGTCCAGGAGCCGTGTCCGTGTGTCCCTCTGTCCACATACCCACCCCTGACCCGTGCTGTGTCCAGGAGCCGTGTCCGTGTGTCCCTGTGTCCGTGTGCCCACCCCTGACCCGTGCTGTGTCCAGGAGCTGTGTCCGTGTGTCCCTGTGTCCATACACCCACCCCTGACCCGTGCTGTGTCCAGGAGCCGTGTCCGTGTGTCCCTCTGTCCACATGCCCACCCCTGACCCGTGCTGTGTCCAGGAGCCGTGTCCGTGTGTCCCTCTGTCCGCGTGCCCACCCCTGACCCCCCTCTCTCCCCGCAGCGAGGAGAAGGCCGAGGAGAACCTGCAGCGGCCGCCCAAGGCCAAGAAGGTGAAGAAGGAGCGGAAGGAGCCGGAGCCGGCGCAGCCCGCGGCCGAGCCCGCCGAGGCCGGCAAGGCCGAGAGCTCGGAGGGGGCCGGGGCGGCCCCCGCGGCCCCCGAGGCGTCGGCGTCGCCCAAGCAGCGCCGCTCCATCATCCGCGACCGCGGGCCCATGTACGACGACCCCACGCTGCCCGAGGGCTGGACCCGCAAGCTCAAGCAGCGCAAGTCGGGGCGCTCGGCCGGCAAGTACGACGTCTACCTGATCAAGTGAGTGCCGGGGGGAAGGGGGGGGCTCGGGGAGGGGGGTCGAGGGCCGGGGGGGGGGAAGGGTCCCGCCGGCCGGTGCTGACGGTCCCTTTCCCTCCCCAGCCCGCAGGGAAAAGCCTTCCGCTCCAAGGTGGAGCTGATCGCCTACTTCGAGAAGGTGGGGGACACGTCGCTGGACCCCAACGACTTCGACTTCACGGTGACGGGGCGCGGGAGCCCCTCGCGCCGCGAGCAGCGACCCCCCAAGAAACCCAAATCGCCCAAGGGCCCCGGGACGGGCCGCGGCCGGGGGCGGCCCAAGGGCAGCGGCGGCTCCCGGCCCAAGGCGGCGGCAGCGGCGGTGGCGGCGGCTCCGGTGGCCGAAGGGGGGGGCGGCCAAGCCAAGCGGGCGCTGGAGAAGCCCCCCGGGAAGCTGCTGGTGAAGATGCCGTTCTCGCCGGGGCAGCCGGGCCCCGCCGCCCCCCCGGCCCCGCGGCGGCCGGGCCGTAAGCGCCGCGCCGAGCCCGACAGCCCGGCCGCGCCCAAGAAACGCGGCCGCAAACCCGCGGGCGCCGCGGGGCCGGGGGGGCCCGGCGGCCCCGACAAGAAGGCGGCGACCCCCCCCGCCGTGCAGGAGACGGTGCTGCCCATCAAGAAGAGGAAGACGAGGGAGACGACGGCAGCGCTGGAGTCGGCCGCGGCGGCTTCGGCCACGGCGGCTTCGGCGCGACCCCCCCCGACCCCCCCCGGGCCGCGGGGTCCCCGCAGCGCCCGCAGCCCCGGCCGGCGCAGCAAGGAGGGGAGTCCCAAGGGCCGCGGGGCCCCCCCGGCGCCGCCCCCCCCTCCGACGCCGCCCCCGCCGCCGCCGCCCCCCGAGCCCCCCAAGGACAGCGCCAGCGCCGCCCCCCCCCCGGCGCCGCCCCCGCCGCCGCCCCCCCAGGACTTGAGCGGGACGGGGTGCGCGGAGCAGAGGGGGGGCCCCGCGGCCCCCGACGGCTGCGCCAAGGAGCCCCCTAAGACTCAGCCCCCCCCGCCGCCACCGCCGCCCCCCCCGGCGCCCTACAAACACCGAGGGGAGCCCGAGCACAAAGACTCTGCCTCCTCCTCCTCCTCCTCCTCCTCCTCCTCCTCCTCTTCCTCCTCCTCGTCCTCCTCGTCCTCGTCGGCGCCGCCCCCCCCCAGCGCGGCCGTGCCGCGGCCCCCCCCGGCCCGCGACGAGCCCGTCGACACGCGGACGCCTGTGCCCGAGCGGGTCAGCTGACTGTGACGTCGCCGCACGGACGGACGGACCGACGGACGCACGGACGGGCCCCCCCCCGGCCCCTCCCCCCCCGAGGGCAGCGCGGCCCCCCCATCCCACCCCCGACCGCCCCCCCCCCCCAGTTTTTATTACCGACAAGCACAGCGAGGGCCGCGGGACCCCCCACTTTGCACTTTGGGCTCTGAAAAGGGGGGTGGGGGGGTTTCATCTGGGCCCCCCCGAGGCCGGGCAGGGGGTGTGGGGTGGTTGGGGGGGGGGGTCGGGGGTCACGTCTTCCCCCCCCCTCCCGGCGCCGCTTTTCTCGTTCTTCCAGTTCCGATCCGCGTTTTCCGCCCGTGGGAACCATTTGCACTAAGGAGGGGGGAGCGGCGGGGGCGGGGCCGGGATCCGGCCACCGTCCAATGGGGAGCGGCGCTGCCGAGGGGGGCGGGAGCGAGGCTGCGGCCAATCGGGAGCGGCCGGGATCCAGCGTGGAGCCAATCAGGAGGGGCGGCGTGGTGGGGCGGGGTCTGGTCTGAGAACCAATCAGGGGCAGCTTTGAGTTGGGCTGGGATCCAGCGCTGAGCCAATCAGGAGGGGCGGGATCCGGTCTCGAGCCAATCAGGAGCGACTCGGTTGAGTTGGGGTCTGATTTCGAGCCAATCAGCAGCTCTCAGTTCGTTTGGGATCGGGTGTGGAGCCAATCAGGAGGGAGCAGGTCTCAGGCCAATCAGGAGGGGCAGGATCTGGTCTCAAGCCAATCAGAAGCAGCGCTCAGGAGGGGGTGGGACCTGGACTTTGGCCAATCAGGGTGTCTCTGTTGAAGCGGGATCTGGTCAGGAGCCAATCAGGAGCAGCGCTCGGGAGGGCGGGGCCAGGTCTCGGGCCAATCAGGAGTGACTCAGCACAGAGGCGGGGCCGGGTCTGCAGCCAATGGGGAGCCGCGGTGGCGGGGGGGGATCCGGTGCCAGAGCAATGGGGGGGGGACAAAGAAGGGGGTGGGGGCGATGCCGGATCCCCCTGGATTGAGGTGGGATCGAGTCTGGAGCCAATCAGGGATCACAGCGGGTTGGACACTGTCCAATCAGGAGCTGGGGGCGGGGCCGGGATCCTGCGGGGGCGGGGCTGGATCCAGTCCCAGGAGCGACTCCAGGTCGAGGTGGGATCCGGCCACATTCCAGTCGGGAGTGGCTCTGGACTGGAGGGGCGGGGCCGGCCCCCATCCAATGGGGGGTCGCTCTGCCTTGGGGCGGGATCCAGTCACAGCCAATCAGGAGAGGCTGCAGGTGTGGGCGGGGTCCGGTGTGGAGCCAATCGGGAGCGGTGTTGGATTGGGGAGGGATCTGGTCTGGGGCCAATCAGGAGCGAGCGTGGACAGGGCAGGGACCTGGTTTGGAGCCAATCAGGATTGAGCATTGCAGGGGAGGGATCTGTTCCAGAACCAATCAGGAGCGAGTTTGAGTAGGGGAGGGGTCTGGTCTGCAGCCAATCAGGAGCAAGCGTTGTGTGGGAGGGATCTGGTCTGCAGCCAATCAGGAGCGAGCGTGGACAGGGCAGGGATCTGGTTTGGAGCCAATCAGAAATGAGGATTGCAGGGGAGGGGTCTGGTCTGCAGCCAATCAGGAGTGAGCTTGAGTAGGGGAGGGGTCTGGTCTGCAGCCAATCAGGAGCGAGCACAGGTGGGGGGGATCCCTTTGCCGGGGGGGGGGGGGTCCGATCTCAGTCCCCGCCCCCCGCCCACCCCTCCCCCACCACCCACGTGTCCCGTCCCGGGGGGGGGAGGGGAGGGGTCCCCGTCCTGCACTTTACCTGCCCGGGGGGGGGGGGGAGGGGTCACTCCCGGGTGTCCCCCCCCGCGCCCCCCCCCGTTCTTCCAACCCCCCCCGGGGGTGCCCTCCCCCACCCGGCTCCTCATGGCAATAACGGGGGGGGAGGGGCGGCCCGGACAGAGCAAACCCGGGGGGAGGGGGGGGCTCGTCCCGAGGGGGGGGGAGGGGCTCGTGGGGGCGCCGCGCGGGGGGGGGAGGGGGAGGGGGCCCCCCCGCACCTATTTATTCTCTCGAGTCACGCGGAGACGTTTTGCCTTATAAAGTTCCGGAGAAGCCCCTCGGTGTCGGTTGTTTCGGGGGTCCCGCGGCGCCGCCCCCCCCCCGGCCCCCCCCCGGGTCTGTGTCTGTGCTGCTGCTGCTGCTGCTGCGCGTGATCCAGCGATTATAAATCTGTGTAACCCACCTCGGCCTCCCGCGCCTCTTTCATCGGCCCCGGGACCCCCCCGGGGACCCCCAGAGCCCCCCAAATCCCCCCAGACCCACCTCGGCCTCCCGCGCCTCTTTGATTGGCCCAGGACCCCCAGGGACCCCCCCCAAATCCCCCCAGACCCACCTTGGCCTCCTGCACCTCTTTGATGGGCCCCGGGACCCCCCCAGGGACCCCCGAATCCCCCCAGACCCCCCTCGGCCTCCTGCGCCTCTTTCATCGGCCCCGAGACCCCCCCGGGGACCCCCAGAGCCCCCCGAATCCCCCCAGACCCACCTTGGCCTCCTGCACCTCTTTGATTGGCCCAGGGACCCCCAACAACTCCCCAGACCCCACCTTGGCCTCCTGCACCTCTTTGATTGGCCCAGGGACCCCCCCAGGGACCCCCCCCAAATCCCCCCAGACCCACCTTGGCCTCCTGCACCTCTTTGATTGGCCCAGGGACCCCCCCCCAGGGACCCCCAGACCCACCTTGGCCTCCCGCCCCTCTTTTGTCAGCCTCGGGACCTCCCCGGGGACCCCCAGGCCCCCCCAAATCCCCCCAGACCCACCTCGGCCTCCTGCCCCTCTTTGCATCAGCCCCGGGACCCCCCCGGGGTCCTGAGACCACCCAGACCCACTTTGGCCTCCAGTGTTTCTTTGGCTCAGTCCTGAGACCCCCCCGGGGACCCCCAGAGTCCCCCCCAGACCCGCCTCAGCCCCTGGTGCTTCTTTGACCCATCCCCGGGGTCCTGAGACCCCCCAGGGACCCCCCAGAATCGCTCCAGACCCACCCCCCACCTCCGACGGTTCTTTGGCTCGGTCGTGACACCCCCTGGGGACCCTCAGCCCCCCCCCCATTCCCCAGAGCCCCCAGACCCCCCATCCCCAGGACCCCCCCACATCCCCCCGGAGCCACCTCGGCCTCCCGTGCTCTTGGGCT
>NW_024104014.1:0-10623 GCF_003945595.2 Pipra filicauda | reverse complement strand
GGAAAGGGGGGGGGACGGTACCGGGGGGGGACAGGAGGGGACGGGGGGGGACAGGGGGGACAGGAGGAGACAGGGGGGACAGGAGGGGACAGGAGGGGACACGGAGGAACGGGGGGAACAGGGGAGGGACAAGGGGGACAGAGGCCGGTACCAACCCGGGGGGGCGCGGCCGGTACCAATGGGGGGGGCAGGGGGGACAGGGTCGGTACCAACTGAGGGTGAAGAGGGAACCAGGGGAGGGGGCTGGGAGGAAACACCCCCCCCCGAGAGCCTGAGATGGTCCAAACTGCACCCCAGAATGGGTTAAAATCCACCCCAAAATGGGTCAAACCCCACCATGAAACAGGTCAGAAATTCGGCCTAAAATGGGTCAAGATTTCACCCCCAAAGTGGGTCAAAAATTCACCCGGAAACGGGTCAAAATTCGCCCCAAAACGAGTCAAAATCCATCCCAAAGTGGGTCCAAAATTCAGCCCAAAATGGGTCCAAAATTCAGCCCAACACAGGTCAGAATCTGTCCAGAAATTATTCCAAATCCATCCTGTAATTGGTTAGAATTCCATGAGAAATGGGTCCAAAATTCCCTCCCGAAATCAATCCAAATCCATCTCAAAATGGGTCAAAATCCATCCGGAGACCCCAAAAGGGGTGAAAATCCCCAAATCCACCCTGAAACGGGTCAAAATCCATCTGGAAATGGGCCAAAACCCACCTGGAAACAGCTCCAAAATCCATCCTTGAAACGAGTCCAAAATCCACCTTTTTTTCCCCCCCCGACCCAAAAAAACCGCTGGAATTTGCTCCGTGGGTTCGTTCCTTCCCCGTGTTGTCGATCCTTTCCCGTCATCATCCAAAAAAAAAAAAAAGGCGCCACATTTTCCCGGGATAAACCCGGGGGGGGGGGGGGGAAATCCGGTGGGATCCGACATTCCAGGTGATCCCAAAACCCCTTTGGGAGCGGTGCTTCCCCCCCCGGGAGGGCTCCCCCCGCGCTGGGAATGGCCCCGTGTCCCCGTTGGGATCCGTTATCCCGGTTTTTCCCCCCCCCCGGGAGGGCTCCCCCCGCGCTGGGAATGGCCCCGTGTCCCCGTGGGGATCCGTTATCCCGGTTTTCTCCCCCGGGAAGGTTCCCCCCGCACTGGGAATGGCCCCGTGTCCCCGTGGGGATCCGTTATCCCATTTTTCCCCCCCGGGAGGGGTCCCCCCGCACTGGGAATGGCCCCGTGTCCCTGTTGGGATCCGTTATCCCGGTTTTCCCCCCCCGGGAGGGCTCCCCCCGCGCTGGGAATGGCCCCGTGTCCCCGTGGGGATCCGTTATCCCGGTTTTCCCCCCTGGGAGGGCTCCCCCCGCGCTGGGAATGGCCCCATGTCCCTGTTGGGATCCGTTATCCCGGTTTTCCCCCCTGGGAGGGCTCCCCCCGCACTGGGAATGGCCCCGTGTCCCTGTTAGGATCCGTTATCCCGGTTTTCCCCCCCCCTGGGAGGGCTCCCCCCGCGCTGGGAATGGCCCCGTGTCCCCGTGGGGATCCGTTATCCCGGTTTTCCCCCCGGGAAGGCGCCGCCATGTCCCTGTGCCAGCGGGGGATGAAGCGGAGCCCGGGCGAGGCCGAGGGCTGCTCCTTCCCGGCCGGGCCCGGGCTCAAGGTGTTCCTGCACTGGAGCGGGGAGGAGGAGCGGGAGCGCTGCCGGGTCTATTCCCAGGGCTCCCTCAGCGCCGAGGAGATCTGCATCGACCTCGCCCGCAGGATCGGTGAGTGCCGGCGAGGACGGACCCCCCCCCGGGAATTCCCGGGGCTCTGCTTCCCGGGAATCCCGCTGGATTTCGCCCCCGGGCCGAGAAGTTCCCGGGAGGCCCGGCTGGGTTTGCGCCGCTGGGAGGGGTGGGAAGGACGGGGTGGGAAAGGGGTGTGGTGGTGAAAGCCTTGGAATTGTGTCCCGGCAGGAATCACCCCGTTGTGTTACAGCCTCTTCGCCCTCTACGACCCCCAGGGCCGGGTGTGGCTCCCCCCAAACCACCAATTCCAGGTGGGAAAAGACACCAACGTCCACCTGATCTTCAGGATGAGGTGAGGCCTCTGCCCCCCCAGCCCGGGGCCTTTCCAGAGCTCAGCCCTGGGCACCATTCCCGGCTTTTCCTTGGGGTTGTGCCGGAAGGAACGTCAGGTTTTCCCACCTCTTTGCTCCCGGGGGTTACGTGTTTCCAGGTTGTCCATGTCCAGATTTCTTTGGGAAACCCGGCAGGGCTGGTCCAGCTGGGGAATGTTATGGATTTAGAGCCCCTGCCTCCCCTCCAGCACGGAAAGATCCGTTTCCTTATTCCAAGTATTTCTCCCTGGGGCTCCTTGTTCGTTCTCCCACCTCTCAGCCCGGGGACAACGCCCCATCCAAAGGTTTCTGGGACCAACAGGGAACATCCAGGGGCTGCTTCCCGTCACTTCCCAGTCCGGATTCACCCCCTGTGCCCAAATCCCACCTTTTTTACGGATGTGGTTTTCCTGTGCTTTCAGGACCTTTTATTCCTAAAATAAACCCCCAAACCCCCCGGGTTTGAGCCCGGACTGTGACTCCCGGCCCGGCCCCAGCCCCTCTCCCTCTCCTCCTCCCCCCTTTCCAGGTACTATTTCCGGAACTGGCACGGGATGAACGACAAGGAGCCGGCGGTTTTCCGGAATGTGCCTCGTCCGGGGGATTCCCTGGAGGAAAAACCCTCTGGGGGAGCTTTGCTGGACAGATCCTCCTTCGAGTACCTGTTCGAGCAGGTGACGGGGCTGGGGCTGGGAAAAACCGGGAGGAATTCCCTTCAGTCCGGCGGGAGTTGGGAAAACTGGGAGGAATTCCCTGAAATCCCTCCGGATTTGGCTCCAGCCTGTTGCCAGGATCCGTTTTTTTCCATCTCCAGGCATTTATTTGAAGGATAAACACCCCCCCCCCCCCCCCCCCAGTTTTCCCTTTGGAAAGGTTTTATCCTGCTGGAAGCTTCGCCGGGTGGGATTCCGGAATTCTTTTAGGGATAATTTGGCCTGGGAAGGGGTTTTTTAATTGGGGTTGGTTTTATTTAAATCTGAAGTTAAATATTTATTGATTTGTTTTTGTCCCACCTTTAAAATTAAGGGTGGGATAATAAAGGAATGTTACTTTAAATTAATTAATTTAATTTAGTTTAATTAAGAGAGGGAACTAGTGGAAAATCCCTGCTCAGGGAATTCAGCTCGGGGATGTGGTTTTTTTTCCCCAATCATCCCATTTTTTTTTTTGCCAGGGAAAATTCGAGTTCATCCACGACGTCGCCTCCCTGAGGGATTTCCGGAGCGAGCCCGAAATCCAGAGGTTCAAGAACGAGAGCCTGGGAATGGCTGTGCTCCACCTCTCCCACATCGCCCTCAGAAAGGGCATTTCCCTGGAGGAAGTGGCCCGGAAATACAGGTGACTGGGAAGCCCTGCTTTGCCCCTCCTTTTCCCACCCTTCTCCCTCCTTCTTTTCCTCACTGGAAACCCAGGGCTGGTTTCCCTGGAACTTGGGATGCCCAGAGAGCCCCAGGAAAAGCCTCTGGAGAATCTGGTGTGGGATGGATTGGGATGGGAATGGACGGGAATGTTGGGTGGGATTGGGACGGGAATGGATTGGAATGTTGGGTGGGATTGGGATGGGAATGGACTGGAATGTTGGGTGGGATTGGGATGGGAATGGACTGGAATGTTGGGTGGGATTGGGATGGGAATGGACTGGAATGTTTGGTGGGATTGGGATGGGAATGGACGGGAATGCTGGGTGGGATTGGGATGGGAATGGACTGGAATGTTTGGTGGGATTGGGATGGGAATGGACGGGAATGTTGGGTGGGATTGGGATGGGAATGGACTGGAATGGGAATGGACTGGAATGTTTGGTGGGATTGGGACGGGAATGGACTGGAATGTTGGGTGGGACTGGGATGGGAATGGACTGGAATGGGAATGGACTGGAATGTTTGGTGGGATTGGGATGGGAATGGGCTGGAATGTTGAGTGGGATTGGGATGGGAATGGACGGGAATGTTTGGTGGGATTGGGATGGGAATGGACGGGAATGCTGCCTGGGATTGGGATGGGAATGGACGGGAATGCTGCCTGGGATTGGGACGGGAACACCGGGAACCATTCCGGACAACCCGGGGCGGGGCGGAAAAGCCGATCCCGAGCTCTCCCCGAGCCGTCACTCCCCGTTTTCCCCCCCCCGTGACAGCTTCAAGGACTGCATCCCGCGCTCCTTCCAGCGGCAGATCCAGCAGAACAGCCTCCTGACGCGCTTCCGCATGCGCAGCGTCTTCCGGCGCTTCCTGCGGCGCTTCCAGCGGCACACGGTGGGCGCCGGGCGGCTCTCGGAGCGGGACCTCATGGCCAAGTACCTGGCCACGCTGGAGCTGCTGGCGCCGCGCTTCGGGAGCGAGCTCTTCCCGGCCCTGGCCCTGGAGGCGGCGGCCGAGGGGGACAAGGGGCCGCCCGGCGCCAACGGGGCCCCCCCGGAGCCGGGGCCGGAGCCGGGGCGGCCCCTGATCCCGCGGGACCCGCCCGTCACTCACCACGTCCTGGTCTCCGGCACCGCCGGCATCCAGTGGCGCCCGGCGCCGCCAGAGGTGGGTCGGGGTCCTTCCCGTCCCAGTCCCACGTTGGGAGCTTCCCAAGGGGGCTCCGGGGGTGTCCAGAGCTCATCCCGGCTGGCCCAGAGCCTTTCCCGGGATTCCCGTCCCAATCCCACCCAGCATTCCAGTCTATTCCCATTCCAGTCCATTCCCATCCCAATCCCACCCAACATTCCAATCCATTCCCATCCCAGTCCATTCCCATCCCAATCCCACCCAACATTCCAGTCCATTCCCATCCCAGTCCCACCCAACATTCCCGTCCATTCCCATCCCAGTCCCACCCAACATTCCAGTCCATTCCCATCCCAGTCCCACCCAACATTCCCGTCCATTCCCATCCCAGTCCCACCCAACATTCCAGTCCATTCCCGTCCCAATCCCACCCAGCATTCCAGTCCATTCCCATCCCAATCCCACCCAGCATTCCAGTCTATTCCCATTCCAGTCCATTCCCATCCCAGTCCCACGCCACGTTCCCGTCCGCTCCCATCCCAATCCATCCCACACCGGATGCTTCCCAGGCTTTTCCTGGGGCTCTCTGGACATCCAGAGTTCCTTTCCAGCTTATCCCAGTTTGCCCCGAGCCTTTCCCAGCATTCCCATCCCTGTCCCACCCCACCCCATCTCCAGGCTTTTCCCGGGGCCCCTCCTCATCCCGGTTTCCCCAGTACCCCCCCCCGACCCTTCCAGCAGCCGGAGACCCTGGAATTGTCCCCTCTGCCCCTCCGCAGAGCGCGGAGCCCTTCTCCCAGCGCGGCTACTTCGGGAGGAAGGGCCGGACCAAGGAGCCGGATCCCAAGGCCGCGGCGCGGCCGCCGGAGCCCAGCGAGCCCCCCTGGTGCCACTTCTGCGACTTCCGGGAGATCACCCACGTGGTGGTGAAGGATTCCCGGATCAGCATCCACCGGCAGGACAACCAGTGCCTGGTGAGCGGCGCCGGCGCCCTCCCGGGATCCCGGCAGGAGGATTTTCCCGGCGTTTGCCGAGGGGGTTTCGGGGCGGTCGGGGCTCAGCCCTGGTGATTCCTGTTGGCAGGAGGTGGCTCTGCCGTCGCCCGGGCTCGCCCTGTCCCTGGTGTCGCTGGTGGACGGATATTTCCGGCTCACGGCCGATTCCAGCCATTACCTGTGCCACGACGTGGCCCCGCCCCGGCTCCTCCTGAGCATCCGCCACGGCATCCACGGGCCCATGCAGTGAGTGGGGGACAGGGGGGATGATCCCGGGCCTCGGGGCTCATCCGGAGCTGCTCCCTGTCCTCGGGGCTCAGCCGGAGTCCTTTCCTGCCCTCGGAGCTCTCCCGGAGTGTTTTGTCTCCTCAGGGCTCATCCAACCCCATTCCATGTCTCCTGGGCTCATCCAACCCCATTCCATGTCCCCTGGGCTCATCCAACCCCATTCCAGGTCCACTGGGCTCATCCAACCCCATTCCAGGTCCCCTGGGCTCATCCAACCCCATTCCAGGTCCACTGGGCTCATCCAACCCCATTCCATGTCCTCAGGGCTCATCCAACCCCATTCCATGTCCCCTGGGCTCATCCAACCCCATTCCATGTCCCCTGGGCTCATCCAACCCCATTCCATGTCCTCAGGGCTCATCCAGAGCCATTCCCTGTTCTCAGGGCTCATCCAGGTGTCCTTGAGGCTCTCCCAGAGTCATTCCCTGTTTTTTGGGTTCATCCCAAGCCATTCCCTGTCCTTGGGGCCCCCCTGGAGCTGTTTCCTGCTCTTGGGAGCTCTCTTGGAGAGCTCCATCTCCTTGGGGCTCATCCAACACCATTCCACAGCCTCTGGTTCCTCTGGAGCCATCCCACGTCCTTGGGGCTCATCCCAATCCGTTCCCTGTCTCCTGCTCCCAGGGAGGAGTTCGTTTTTGCCAAGCTCCGCCGGGAGGAGCCGGAGGAAGGGCTTTACATCCTCCGCTGGAGCGTCCTGGATTTCAACCGGATGATCCTCTCCGTGGTCAAACGGAGCCAGCAGCAGGTAGGAGGCGATTCCCGGCGCAGCATTCCCGGGAATCGCGGGCCCTGCTCTCCCTCGGGATGCGCCGGGAGCTGCGGAGCCGCCGCTCCCCGCCCCCACTCCCCTTTTCCAGGCCCCCGGAACGCCGGGAGCCTTCAAGTTCCGGCAGTTCCGGATCCAGAAGAAGGGAGAGTCCTTCGTGCTGGAGGGCTGGGACCGGGAATTCCCCTCCCTGCGGGAGCTGCTGGACGTGCTCAAGGGCTGCACCCTCCGCTCCGGGGAGGAAAACTTCACGGTGAAGAGGTGCTGCCCCCCCAGACCGGGAGGTACGGACACGGATCGGCCCCCGGCATTGGGAATGGTGGGAATGGCGGGAATCCGGGAGCTCACGGGGCCCTCCCCTCCCTCTCCCAGAGATCTCGGACCTGCTGATCACGAGGAAGGTGAAGGACAACGGGAAGCAGATCCTGAACCTCACCCAGCTCAGCTTCCACCAGATCCGCAAGAACGAGATCACCCAGGTGCTGCTCTCCCGGGATTTGGGCTGCTCTGCTTTCCCGGGATTCGGGACTGGGGGGTGGAAGGACCTGCTCTGCCTTCCCGGGATTCCTGGAATTGGGGAGGGATCCTCTCTGCCTTCCCAGGATTCTTGGGGATGGAGGGAGCTGCTCTGCCTTCCCAGGATTCCTGGAATTGGGGAGGGATCCTCTCTGCCTTCCCAGGATTCACCCCAGATCCCGGGATCCAGAGCGGGAGGATCCTCCCACCCCCCTGGGCCAGTTTGGGGATTGTTTCGATCTTTCATTCCTTCCATTTTCAAGGAAAAGGGGGGGAAGATCCACATGGAAGCAGCTTTTCCCACAGTGGGGTACAGAGGGAAGCCGGGGGGGGGTCGGATGAGGATTCCCACCCTCCTGTCACCATTCCAGAGGGTCCAACACTTGCCCTTTTCCCTGTTTTCCCAGCGAGCCCACCTGGGCCAGGGCACCCGGACCAACATCTACGACGGGGTCCTGACGGTCTGCGGGAATTCCGGGAACGACCGGACCAACATCTACGACGGGGTCCTGACGGTCTGCGGGAATTCCGGGAACGACGACGAGGCCGAGTACTTTTCCACGGAGCAGAACAACAACAGCCGGGAGATGCACGTGATCCTCAAAGTCCTGGATCCCAGTCACAGGGACATCGCCCTGGTGAGCCCCCCCGGGGTGGGATACGGGGGGAAAACCGGCATCTGAGCGGTGGGATACGGCTCCAGGGGGTGGAATGGACTGTGCATATGAGGGGTGGAACGTGGCTCAGGGGGCTGGAATACGGATCCAGGGGGTGGAATGTGGCTCCAGGGGCTGGAATGTGGCTTTAGGGAATGGGATACGAATCCAAGGCTGCAACACGGCTCCAGGGGTTGGAATATGGTTGCAAGGGCTGGAACACGGATCCAAGGGGGCTGGAACATGGTTCCAGGGGCTGGAATGTGGCTCTGGGGGTTGGAATGTGACTCCAAGGGCTGGAACACAGTGCCAGGGGCTGGAATATGAATCCAGGGGGGCTGGAACGTGGCTCCAGAAGGGCTGGAGTGTGGCTCCGGGATGCTCCCTGGCTGCTCCGGAATTCCAGGGCCCGGCTGACATTCCCGGGGCTGTTCCCACAGGCCTTCTTCGAGGCCGCCAGCCTGATGAGCCAAGTGTCCCACGTCCACCTGGCCTTCGTCCACGGGGTCTGCGTGCGCGGCTCCGAGAGTGAGTGGGACCCCATTCCCCCCTTTCCCTGGGACCCCATTCCCCCTTTCCCTGGGACCCCATTCCCACCTTTCCCTGGGACCCCATTCCCCCTTTCCCTGGGACCCCATTCCCCCTTTCCCCGGGGCCCCATTCCCCCTTTCCCTGGGACCCCATTCCCCCCTTTCCCTGGGACCCCATTCCCCCTTTCCCTGGGACCCCATTCCCCCCTTTCCCTGGGACCCCATTCCCACCTTTCCCTGGGACCCCATTCCCGCCTTTCCCCGGGACCCCATTCCCCCCTTTCCCCGGGACCCCATTCCCCCTTTCCCCGGGCCCCCCAATCCCCCTTTCCCCGGGGGGGGGGGGGTGTTTTATTGGGGGGAGGGGGGGGGGGGGGGGAGGGGGGGAGGGGGGGGGGGGGACCCATTCCCCCCTTTCCCTGGACCCCATTCCCACCTTTCCTGGGGACCCCATTCCCCCTTTCCCCGGGGGGGGGACCCATTCCCCTTCCCTGGGACCCCATTCCCCTTCCCTGGGGGACCCCCTTCCACCTTTCCCCGGGGGACCCCATTCCCCCTTTCCCTGGGACCCCATTCCCCCTTTCCCCGGGGCCCCATTCCCCCTTTCCCTGGGACCCCATTCCCCCCTTTCCCTGGGACCCCATTCCCCCTTTCCCTGGGACCCCATTCCCCCCTTTCCCTGGGACCCCATTCCCACCTTTCCCTGGGACCCCATTCCCGCCTTTCCCCGGGACCCCATTCCCCCCTTTCCCCGGGACCCCATTCCCCCTTTCCCCGGGCCGTCCCCGGAGCGGGGCCGGGCAGAGCCTCCCTGTGTCCCGCAGACATCCTGGTGGAGGAGTTTGTGGAACACGGGCCCCTGGACGTGCTGCTGCGCAAGGAGAAGGGCCGGATCTCCGTGGGCTGGAAAATCACCGTGGCCAAACAGCTGGGAAGTGCCTTGAGCTACCTGGTAATGGGAACGGGGCTCTTCCAGCCGGGAATTCTCAGCGGGATCCTCCCCTGCAGCTTCCCCAGGGGATAATCCCGTTTTTAGGGTTATTCTGCCCCATCCCTGCTCCCTCTTCCCTGGGAAGGAACATCCTGGGGAGAGGGGGAATTCAAATCCCAAATCCTGGCTCTGTAGGTTCAGTTCGGAGCTGGGAAAAGCCATGGATGAGGATGGGATCCCAACCAGGGGCTTGGGAATGGTGTTGGAAAACCCTCCCCATCCTTTTATTCCCTGCTCCCGGTTTATCCTGGAGCAAAATCCCAGGACAGGGAGATGACACAGAGAATTGGAGCCAGGAATCCCGCTTTCTTGTTTTATCTTGGAATCCCTGAGCTTGACCTCGTCCTGCTGCATCACTGGGAGCTTTCCCAAGGTTTCCTTTGTTTTATCCCAGGAGGATAAAAACCTGGTGCACGGGAACGTGTGTGCCAAGAACATCCTGCTGGCCAGGAAAGGGCTGGAAGACGGATCCGCTCCCTTTGTGAAGCTCAGCGATCCCGGGATCAGCTTCACGGTGCTCTCCCGGGAAGGTGCGGGATCATCCCGGCCTGGAGCTGGCCAGGGGTGGAATTCCCAGTGGAAAATCCGGGCGGTTTTTCCCCCCTTCCCTCATGAATCCCACGGATTTTGCCGGAGCCGTTCTGCCAAAATCTTCCCTGCTTTCCCAACGTGAATTTCCCCGATATTTGGCATTTTGGATGTGGGAATTCTGCCTGGTTTTGGCTCAAACCCTCCATCGGGGCTGATCCCCCCCTCGGTGTCCGGCCTCTCTCCGAGACCCTTCCCCACAGGATCTCTCCCGTTTCCCGCAGAGCGCGTGGACCGGATTCCCTGGATCGCCCCGGAATGCGTCCGGGATGTGGGAAACCTCAGCACGGCCGCCGACAAGTGGAGCTTTGGGACAACCCTCCTGGAAATCTGCTTCGACGCCGACGTCCCGCTGAAGGAACGAACCCCTTCCGAGGTGCCACTCCAGGCTTTTTGGGCCCTATCCCGCCATTTTAGACCTTATCCCACCATTTTGGGCCATATCCCGCCATTTTAGGCTGTATCCCACCATTTTGGCCTGTATCCTGTCATTTTAGGCCCTATCCCACCATTTTAGGCCCTATCCCACCATTTTAGGCCATATCCCACCATTTTAGGCCATATCCCGCCATTTTAGGCCGTCTCCCGCCATTTTGGGCCATATCCCACCACTTCGGGCCATATCCCACCATTTTGGGCCATATCCCGCCATTTTGGGCCGTCTCCCGCCATTTTGGGCCGTCTCCCGCCATTTTAGGCCGTATCCCACCATTTTGGGT
>NW_024104013.1:0-10639 GCF_003945595.2 Pipra filicauda | reverse complement strand
TCTCAGCTCCAGGCCTGGAGTACCTCCTGCCCCTCCTCCTGCACTGCCCTGGGGGTCTGCAGAGCTGTTCCTCTCCCCTATTCCCACTCTGCTCCTCTCTGCACCCAATTCCATCTGCACAAGGACTTTTTCCTCCTTAAATACATTATCCCTGAGGCCGCAGTACACTGCCCACCATGGATCACCTGGAATGTGGGTCACCAGGTCTGTGCCCAATGAGGGTCCCTGTGGATCATCCAACGGCTGATGGAACCTCTTCCCGCAGTCGGGGCACTCGGGGCTTCCATTACTGGTGGGTCCGTTGGTGGTAGGTCAAGGCAGAGCTGTAGGTAAAACTCCTCTCACACTCGTCACACTTGTAGGGCCTCTCCCCGGTGTGGATGCGACGGTGGATGACGAGGTGGGAGTTGCGTTTGAAGCCCTTCCCGCAGTCGCTGCAGCGGAAGGGCCTCTCCCCCGTGTGTGTCTGTTCATGCATGAGGAGATGGGAGCTGGTTCTAAACCTCTTCCCGCACTCGGGGCACTTGTAGGGCCGTTTCCCACTATGGATCTTCTGGTGGTGGATCAGGTCAGAGCTCTGGCTGAAGCTCTTCCCACATTCCAGGCACTTGTAGGGTCGTTCCCTGGAGTGCAGGCCCAGGTGGGTGCGGAGGTTGAATCTCCGGTTGAAGCTCTTCCCACATTCCCCACACGTGTAAGGTTGTTCTCCAGTGTGGAGGATCTGGTGGCGGATCAGGCAGGACTTCTGGCTGAAGCTGTTCCCACATTTCCCACACGTGTAGGGCTTTTCCCCACTGTGGATCATCTGGTGTCGGAGCAGGTGGGCGCTCTGCCTGAAGCTCTTCCCACATTCCAAACACCTGAAGGGCTTTTCCCTGCTGGGAGGCTGCTCAGGGACCACCAGCTCGCAGCTCCGCCTCAAGCTCCGGCCGCCTTCCTGGCACACGCTGGCTCTTTCCTCCTCACAGCCCCCTGGGCTGGCTTTGCAGCCCCTCCTGCGGGGGCATCTCCGGCCCTTTTCCTCCCCGCTGCCTTCCTGCGCCGGGGAGCCCTTCAAAACGGCCTCTCCCACCAGGCTCTGCCGCCGGGATTTGTCCTCCGCGCTCTCCGGCCTCACCTCGGGGCCTGGGGCAGGAAGCAACAAGGACACGCAGGGGATTTGCCTCCGGCCCACAGGGAACCCAAGGACATCCCCCCAACTCCGGCCCCGGCAGGATGGCCACAAAAGACAAAAGACCGACCCAAAGGGGCACTGACTTCCTCCTCACCTGCCTGGGGGGCCCGCGGCATCTTCCTCTTCCTCGCAGCCTCCTCCTCCATCCAACCAAGCTTTGGGAAGCAGAAATCCTGCTGGGGGGGAAATCAAGGGGTGAGTGTGTTGCCTTGGGGGTTCCTCCTGACCAAGTCCAGCTCTAGGACTCACTGGGCATCTTGTGTCCATAAAAACCCCCAAAACACCAACATTCAGCCCAAAAACCCCTCCCAGAATTCCCCCTCTCTGCTCTCTGGGGTTTGGGGGGTCCCCCCTGTCTGCCCTGATGGCACTTCTGCCTGCATTGGGGGTCCCCCTTGTCCGGGCTGCCGGGGGTCCCGCGGCTCCGGGGGGTTCCCACTCGCCGGGGTCCCCTTGAGTGTTGCCAGGGGGGTCCCAGGGCTCACTTCTCCCCACTCTGCCTCCCGGGGCCGGCCGGCCCTCCTCTCTCGCCTCCCACCCTCGCAAACCTCTTGGCGCTCTCGGCTCCCACCCCGCCTCAAGGCCCCCCCTCCTCTCCACACTCCAAGGCCTTCCCCCTCTCCGGGACCCCCGCTTAAGGGGCCCAGCGCTCCCTCTCTGCTCCCCCCTCCAGCATTCCAGGGGTCCCCCAGCTCCGGGATCGCCCCTCTCCGCTCTCCCCACTCCGCGGCTACCGGGGTTCCCCCCCGGCTCTCACGGGGGGCCCCCAAACCGCTCTCGCCCCCCCCGCCATTGCCGAGCCACCGCCAGGACCTTTGGGCTGCTCTTCTTTGTGCTCCCGCTCGACTCCTCCCTCGGCTGGGCCGCCGCTTTTGGCGGGTTTCTCCTCCGGGAATCAAACCCCCTGAAGCATTCCCCCTGCCCAGCCCCCTTGGGCCCCCTTGGGCCACCTCGGGCCACCTAGGGCCCCCCTTGTGCCCCCCCCTTGCCCCAAAGCATATGGATCCCGCGGCCAGGGAATGGCTGGAGCTGTGGAGGTCGGGATGGGTCGCGTGCTCTTGGCCGCTCCCGACCCGCACTCGGACCCCCCGCGCAGCCGCCACGGTCCGGGACAAGCGCGGGGGGGGGCCGGGCCTGGGCGACCCCCCCTCCCCTGCCCAAATTGCCGTCCCGGGGGGCGCTGGGGGCGAGGGGGGGGCGCCGGTGGGCTCGAGGTGGGGAGCGCTGGGCGCTGCGGCTCTGCCTGCACACGGGGGAGTTGCCCCCGCAGCCGGGGGGGGCTCTCGGCACCCCCAGTGCCCAGAAAGGTCTCCCCATAGTTGGGCTTTGGGGGCTCTGGGCGGGGTCTGAGCGGGTTGGGGGGTCCTTGTGGGTCTGTGGGGTGGTGTCGGGGGGTCCCGGCCCCTTTTGGGGAGCGCTGGGTGCCGTGTTGGGGTGCAGGTGCCCCCCCAGAGCCCCCCCAGAACGGGGTGACACGGGGGGAACTCCGGGTGGTCCCCATTCCTGATCCATCCTGGAGCAACCAAGCTGGAGGCAACTGGGATCATACTGGGAGCGACTAGGACCACACTGGGACTGACTGGGAGCATAATTGGTGTGACCCGGGAGCATGCTGAGGTCAACTGGGACAGACTGGAAGTAACTGGGAGAGACTGGGAGAAACTGGCAGTGACAGGGATCATACTGGGAGGGACTGGAACTGTAGTGGGGTGACTGGGAGCAACTGGGACCATGCAGGGATAACTTAGATCCTCCTAGGATAGAGTGGTATTGTACTGGGAATGGCTGGGATCATACTGGGAGTTACTGGAACCAGAGAAGTGGTTAATGGGAGCAACTGGAACCATGCTGGGGGCAACTGGGATCAGAGTGGGAGCAGCCAGGCCCCCGCTGGGCTCATACTGGGATCATCCTGAGACTGACAGGGATCATCCTGGGAGTGACTGCAACAATATTGGGAGTATGTGACAGGGACTGTAACAATACTGGGGATGACTGGGATCAAACTGGATTCGTACTGGAAGTTGTCTCCAAGTTCCTGGGATCATAGTGGGTGTGACTGGACTCATAGTGGGATCATCCTGGGAGCAACTGGGACCATGCAGGGGCAAATGGCCTCCTCCAGGCAGTGACTGAAAGTGCCTGGGGCCAGACTGGACTCAGACTGGGAGTCCCTGAGAGGGAAAGGAACCATCATGAGGGGGAATGGGAGCAACTGGGACCACCTTGGGGGCAACTGGGATCCAATTGGGAGTGACTGGGATCCTAGTGGGAGTGACCAGGACCGTACAGGAACCATCCTGGAAGTGACTGTAGGTGACTGGGATCATACTGGGAGTGACTGGAACTACCCACAGGGGAACTGGGATCCAGTGGGGCCATGCTTGAAGGCAACTGGGGACACACTTGGAGAAACTGGGATCAACCTGGAAGAAAGTGGGAGTGACTGGGAGTGACAGGGTGCATTCTGGAATCAACTGTCATAGACTGGGAGTGACTGGGATCCTACTGATGGGAACTGGAAGCATCCTGGGCCAAGTGGCAGTAACTGGGTATGACTGTGAGCATGCTGAGGGCAACCGGGACATACTGGGAGAGTCTGCAGCCATCCTGGGGGTGACTGGGAGCACACTGGGAGTGACTTGGACCGTGTTGGGGGCAACTGGGAGCAATTGGGACCATGCTGGGGTAACTGTGATTGTACTGAGATCATACAGGGATCATACTGGGATCATAATGGGAGCAACTGAGTCTCTGCTGGGAGCAACTGGGATCACACTGGGAGGAACTGGGAACAACTGCGACCACACTGGGGATAACTGGGGTCATACTGGGACCACCGTGGGAGCAAGTTGGTCCATGCTGGGGGCAATGGGATCATCTTGGGAGCCACTGGGCCCACAGTGAGGGTGGCTGGGGTCATACTGGGAGTGACTGGGAGCATTCTGAGGACAGCTGGAACCATGTTAGCACAACTGGGATATACTGGGAGCAAGTGGGATCATACTGGGAGTGACTGGGATCATACTGGGAGCAACTAGGACCATATTGGGGGTGACTGGGAGTGGCTGTGAGCAACTGGGATTATGCTGGAAGCTACTGGGAGCAACCAGGAGTGAGTGCGACCACATTGGCAGCAACTGGGATATAGTGGGAGAGACCAGGAGTGACTGGGATCATACTGCGACTGACTGGGATCACAGTGGGAGTGACTGGGAGTGCCAGGGATCATCCTGGGAGCAACTGGAACCATAGTCAGTGACTGGGAGGAACTGGGACCCTGCTGGGGGCAAATGGCTTTATCCTGGGAGTGCCAGGGCATGTCTGGGTTCATCCTGGCTGTGAGTGCCACCATCTGGGGTGTCACTGGGATCCTACTGGGATGGTCCTGGGAGGGAGTGGAACTCTAGTGGGGTGACTGGGAGCAACTGGGACCATGCAGGGGGTAACTTGCATCCTACTTGGAGAGACTGGTATCGTACCGGGAGTGACTGGGATCATAGTGGGATGATACTGGGCATGACTAAAAGTGACTGAGATGATACTGGGGGTGACTGGGAGCCTGTTGGAGGCAAGTGGGATCTACTGGGAGTGGCTGGGAGTGACAGGGATGATACTGGGAGTGACTGGAAGCACAGTAGGGGTGAATGGGAGCAACTGGAACCACGCTGGGGGCAACTGGGCTCATAATGGGATCATCTGGGAGTGACTGCAATAATATTGGGAGTATGTGAGAGGCACTGCAACCATACTGGGGATGACTGGGATCAAACTGGATTCATACTTCAAGTTCCTGGGATCATACTAGGAATGACTGGACTCATAGTGGGATCATCCTGGGAGCAACTGGGACCATGCACGGGGCAAATGGCATCGTCCAGGCAGTGACTGAAAGTGCCTGGGGCCATACTGGACTCAGACTGGGAGTCCCTGAGAGGGAAAGGAACCATCGTGGGGGGGACTGGGAGCAACTGGGACCACCTTGAGGGCAACTGGGATCCTATTGGGAGTGACCAGGACCATACAGGAACCATCCTAGGAGTGACTGTCAGTGACCGGGATCATACTGGGAGTGACTGGAACTACAGAGAGGGGAATTGGGAGCCAGTGGGGCCATGCTCCAAGGAACCCCCAAACTCACTCAGAGCCCACCCAGGACCCCACCTAACCCTTTTTTGGGGGGGACATTTATGGGCACTGGTGTTACTGGGAGCACCCCCGGCTGCAGGTGAGGAGCTCTGGGGTGAGAGGGGGTGTTGGGAATGGGGGGGGCGGTGAGTCAGAGGGGATAAAAGGGGTGGTGGGATCCCAAAGTGAGTGGGAGGGGAGTGGGACCCCCCAAAAGTGGAGGGGGAGCGAGACTGAGAGGAGGGAGACTGAGGGGGGGGCGGTGAGTCAGAGGGGATAAAAGGGGTGGTGGGATCCCAAAGTGAGTGGGAGGGGAGTGGGACCCCCCAAAAGTGGAGGGGGAGCGAGACTGAGAATTGGGGGCTGATGGGAAAGAGGTGGGAGAGGTCAGAAAAGTGGGGAAAATGGGAAGGTGGAACCCCCAAAGTGAGCATGAGGGGGTTGGGGATTGGGGGAATGATGTGTAAGGGGTGGGAGAGGGGGGAAAAAGTGGGGGTTGGGACTTCATAAGTGATCCTGGTCGGGCTGGGAATTGAGGGGAACCATGGAAAAATCCTTGTCAGAGAGAAAATTGAGTGACCCAAGTCCTGGATGCTTTTAGGAAAGAGGTCTGAACATCTCTTAAACAATGGAGGGGGGTGACTTTTTTATTCTTGACCTTTCCAGTTCTCCCTTTGGGGGCAGGATGTCCTCTGGGCCAATGTTTTGTTCCCTTTGCAGGGAGTGCAGCCTCAGAGGGCTGAGCCCTCTCTGGCTGGGCTTGGCCTCTCCTGCAGAGACTCAGGCCTGGCTGGGCTGCCCCAGGCAGACGCTGCAGGAAGAAGAGCTCAGGCCGCCTGGCTCTGGTGTCCCTGGGGCTCAGCCTGTGCCCCATTGCTGGGCAGGGGCTGAGCCCCACCTCTGCCTCGGGGCCTTGGCCAAAGGGCTGGCAAGGAAGAGGCCCAGGAGCCTTGGGGCCTGCCCAGCTTTCCTCCTCCCTGGGGGCTCTCAGTCCTCCCCTGACACCGTGTGGGCCCAAGGCCTTGCTGGCTTCGGGCTCACGGCCCGCCGGCACCATCCCAGCGGCCTGACCCCCCTCCTTCCCCTCTCTCCAGCCTCTCCTGCCTTTGCTGGCAAGGGGCCATCCAAGGAAAAGCCCGGTTCTCAGCAATGGCACCTGTGGCACGGCTGCAAGGCTCCAGTGGGCCAGGCAAGAGCAGGAGCAGCGAGAGCCTGAGGAGCCAGGAGATGCCCTGGCTGGGCATCGTGCTGCTGCGGGACGAGCTGACACCTCTGCACAGTCTCTGCCCGTCCCTACCAGCCGACTTCTGCCCAGGCTCTGGGCACGGGGACGCAGCACTGACAGTTTTCAGCCCCCGCGCTGTTCCACAGAGGCTGTGATGTCACAAGGCCCTTGCCTGGCAGCCAGGAGATGGGCAAGGCAAGGCAAGGACGGAGCCTCGGAGCCACCAGCACGCTGTCCCCAAAGGCTGGGCTGGCACAGAAGCCCAGAGTCCCTGAGCTTGGCAGAGACTTGGGAGATCAACCGGGGTCCAGCCTACGCCCCATCCCCAGCACGTCAAGCAGACCACTCAGTGCCATGGCCAGTCTTTGCTTAAACACCTCCAGGGACGGTGACTCCACCACCTCCCTGGGCAGCCCATTTCAATACCTAATCCCTGTTTCTCTCCAAAAAGTCCTGCTCCTGTCCCTGACAAACAGCCCCTGACAGGCAGGTCCTCGTGTCCTCTTGTCCTGTCGCCTGTTGCCTCAGAGAAAGGGCTGACCCCCACCTGGCTCCAGCCTCCTGTCAGGAAGTTGTGGACAGGGAGAAGGTCAGCCCTGAGCCTCCTCTTCTCCAGGTTGGAGAAGCCCAGCTCCCTCAGCTGCTCCTCACAGGACAGGCACTGCAGACCCTTGCCCAGCTCCATTGCCCTGCTCTCCACCCACTGCAGCCCCTCAAGGTTCTCCCTGAATTGAGGGGCCCAGAGCTGGACACAGCACTCCAGGGGTGGCCTCACCAGTGCCCAGTCCAGCAGAAGCATCACTGCCCTGCTCCTGATGCCACACTCTTTCTGATCCAGGCCAGCCTGCCCTTGGCCTTCTTGCCCACCTGGGCACCCGCTGGCTCAGGTTCAGCCTCTGTCCACCAGCACCCCCAGGGCCTCTCCCACGGGGACCCTTTGCAGCTCCTCTGCCCCCGGCCTGGAGCTGCAGGGGGTTCTTGTGGCCAGAGGCCCCAAAGGCCCCAAAGGCACTCTTGAACCTCATGCCCACGGGCTTGGCCCAGAGGTCCAGCCTGTCCAGGTCCCTCTGCACAGCCTTCCTACCCTCCAGCACATCCACACTGCAAGCCAGCTTGGGGTCCTCTGCCAATTTGCTCATGGAAGACTCAATGCCCTCCTGCAGATCCCCACGAAAAATGTGCAACAGGACTGGGCCTGTTACCCAACAAGTTCTAGTGCTTGACAAAGGAGCCCACCCAGCAGTGGGGAGAAACTGCTGGCAGGAGATTGAATGGGGGAAATAGACAATGGATGATGGACAAGTTCGGGGCCATGGCCATTTGTTAGAAAAACAAAGTAAAAGTTTAAGGCCTGCCATATTTCAGTGGTCAGAGACCTGGCAGAGAAATCTCTTTTTGAGACCTGGACACCAAGAAGGCAGAATTTCTAAACCACAAAGACCCTTAGAGAAACCAGAGACAAAGACAAAACTAACACAGACAGTTACTGTCACTCTCCCTATCTAGGGAAAAGACAGTTCATTTGGGTACATGTCTGGAATAAAGACAAGTGCCAGAAATATTCTAACACAAAAAATATCTTTTATTACACTGAGAATAATAATAATAATCATCTTAGCTAAGACAATCAAGAACTAAAAAAGGATACAAAATATCTTATTGTGTGGCCTTAAAAACAAATACTACAAACAGCATTTAATACAGTATTAACCAGTGAAAAAAGGGGGTTAAAGGGATACCAAAAAAGGGATCTTAACACAATATTATGGATAACTATTAACACAATCTTGGTTAGTAAAAAGGGAAATTAAAGGGAAATACTGCGAACAACTTATTTATGTAACAATATTCAATAATAAAAGGGGAATTGAAGTGACACTAATGGGATATTAAAAAGTTTGTTCTCTCAGTTGCTTCCTGTCAATAAACTGTGCTGACCCCCACAGACAGGCCAGGGCTGTCAGGATCTGCAGCAGCTGGTCGGTGCCCGTGCTTAGCGGGCGTCCCCGCGGAGCAACATGCTCGGTGGTAGGATGAGGATCGCTCAGCTCAGCAGTCCCGACACCCCATTTGATCAGTTCCACATTACACTACGTAGGGCCAGTACCCAGTATAAGGTGATGCCTGAATGGCAGCCAAACCCCGCCTGATCATCACCTCATGGCAACAGTCTGTGCCTGCCCTACTTGTAGGGCAAGGGGCCAGCGACCCCTGCCCACATCATCTTCCTCCCATCATCATCTTTCTCACCCCTATGGATGACCTCTACCATTGTGTTTCAAGGGTAGATGTATCTATCTTGCAGTATGTGGCAAAACCAAGGAAGAACTCAGCTCTGATAATAGGGGATATCAAGCTGACTTGCTAAAAAACACAATGGACCTTACAATTAGCTTGTGCCATGAAGTTACATTGTACCGTACTCTGGCTGGTTTCACATCCTAATATGATTCCTTTCTCACACCTCTATGCTCCATTGATCATCTAATTCAAAAGTCCCCCCCTTACACTTTGATCCATTGGGGGTGAGGGAGGGAAGCCCCACACTCAGGGAAGTTATGAGTTATTATATCCATGGACAGTGTCCCGGGCCATGCCACGAGCCCCCATGTCTCCCAGGTCTGCACAGAGTTCCTGAGAGGGGCAGGGAAAAGGCTTTTTCCCACCTTCCAAGATTGGTAGAGGGGGGATGGGCTTTGATGGGCCATGCCATGAACCCCCAACACCTCGGACAGCCCAGAGCAGAGTTCCTGTGAGGGGCCTGGTAAACTCGGCTCTTCTCTCCTTTCCAGGGCTTGACACCTTCAGCAGCACTGGAGGGGAAGATGGGCCCAGCTGCCCATCAGAGGGATAATGCCAAAGTCCTGCAAAAGCCACCAAAAGCCTCCTGGCAATCCCAGAATGCAGAAATCATTGACTGTTTCAGTCTCCGACAGTTTCACACGGGAAAAAGCAGGAAGTTGATCCATCGGGAAGAGCCGCAGGGGGGCCGGGGTGGGTGGGAGCAGCGGGATGAGCTCTGCCAGCAGCTCCTGCCTTTCCGCAGGGAGAGGGAAGGGGCAGATCCAGCTCCAGGATCGCTCAGATGTGATTCCTGCTGGGATGAGAGTGGGGAAAGGAGTCACCATGTCCCTGTTCCCATCCCAGGGGATGGAGCCGACTGTGGAGCCCAGGGAGAGTAGGAACTGCTCTGGACTCCCTCCTGATCCTGCTCTGTCCATCCCACCCCAATCCCACTCCGTCCATCCCACCCCAATCCCAGTCCAGAATCCAGCCCTGATCCCAGTCCACAATTCCACCTGATCCCACTCTGGAATCCTACCCTGAGCTGGAATCCCCTTCCAATCCCACTCCAGCCATTAGGCCCCCATTCCCCTCTGGAATCCCGGCCTCCATCCTGGGATCCCTGCCCAGAGGATCTGGATCCACACACGCTGCTGGGACTCACTGGTGGGTGCGGGGTCGTATCCATTCCCCTCCCTCTTCCCTATGGAAAGAAAGTGGGATCAGCACCCGTGGCACAGGATCCCCGGAATGCTGCCGGGCGGATCCGTGCCCCTTCCCGACCCCCATCCCGGGAGTTACCGGATCGGAGCTTCCAGACACCAAGGCCAATGATGATGATGATGACGGCAACGATGACGGACACAGCGACCAGCACTGGGGTGGAATTCCAGACGGATTCCGGCTCTGGGAAGGGCAGGAATGTGAGGAGGGGGAGGGTTACCCCCATCCCGCTGCTCCACACTCCCAAACTCCTCCTTCCCAAATGCCCAGTTCCCACATTGCCCGTTCCCAGCCTCACCCCAGGCGAAGATCCCGGGCTCTGGCATTCCGGCGTGCTCCACCCGGCACCGGTACTGCTCCCGCTCCCCCGGCAGCGCCTCGATCCTGGCCCAGCTGTGGAAGGTGCCGTCGCTGTTGGGAACGATCCCGCCCCACTCCGTCTCCTGATCCCGCAGTTCATCCCCCTTCAGCCAGTTGATCCCGATCATCCCGGGGTAGAATCCGTACGCGTGGCAGGACAACGTCAGGATCCCGTGTTCCACTTTCCCAGACACATGGACATCGGGGGGCTCTGGAATGGGATAACGGTGAGATCCATCCATGGA
>NW_024104012.1:0-10645 GCF_003945595.2 Pipra filicauda | reverse complement strand
TGTATGTACAGGTGTATGTACAGGTGTGTGTGCAGTGTATATAGAGCTGTATGTACAGGTGTGTGTGCAGGTGTGTGTGCAGTGTACATAGAGCTGTATGTACAGGTGTATGTGCAGGTGTGTGTGCAGTGTACATAGAGCTGTATGTACAGGTGTATGTACAGGTGTGTGTGCAGTGTATATAGAGCTGTATGTACAGGTGTGTGTGCAGTGTACATAGAGCTGTATGTACAGGTGTATGTACAGGTGTGTGTGCAGTGTACATAGAGCTGTATGTACAGGTGTGTGTACAGGTGTGTGTGCAGTGTACATAGAGCTGTATGTACAGGTGTGTGTGCAGTGTACATAGAGCTGTATGTACAGGTGTGTGTGCAGGTGTGTGTGCAGTGTATATAGAGCTGTATGTACAGGTGTGTGTGCACTGTTGTGCTGGTTTAAGAGTTAACCAGCAGGGGAAATGAACTCAACTCAAAGGAGAGATTATAAGTCAGAATAACAATTTACTAAAATAATACAGTAAGTACAATCATACAAACAAACAATTGGTCTTAACCCACAAAACCCAAATGTATAACCCAGTCCCCTGGGGCATGAACAACGTGGTGTTCCTTGGGCCCCGCTTGAGTCCAAAGTAAAGGGAGAGGGGAAGAACCTGCTGGTGGGAGAGCTGTTGCAGTCTGGTCAAAGTGGTGATTGGAGTCCAGTATAGGGTGGTGATCCAAGTCTGTTTGAGAGCGATGAGCCACAGTCCTTCTCTGGATCCCACAGAGTGGTTCCAAATGTTCCAAGACTCCAAGATTATATATCCTGCAGTTCAGGCAGGAATGCTCAGCACTTCCCTCAGGGTGGGGAGTTCCACAAAGGGTGTGAGGACAGGAGCATCCTCCTATCTCACAGGCCTCTTAACATCTAGTTTGTAGCCTGAGGAGTCAGGCTCTATGGGCAGATGGTGTAAATGGTTCATTGATAACAGTTTCTGGGAAATGGCATGGAAGGCTATAGAATACACAGTTTTGGGTTACACCCATACCCTGATGAACTGGTCTCAGTTGTCCTAACTAGGACAAGTGTATATAGAGCTGTATGTACAGGTGTATGTACAGGTGTGTGTGCAGGTGTGTGTGCAGTGTATATAGAGCTGTATGTACAGGTGTATGTACAGGTGTGTGTGCAGTGTATATAGAGCTGTATGTACAGGTGTATGTGCAGGTGTGTGTGCAGGTGTGTGTGCAGGTGTGTGTACCATGTATGTACAAGGTATGTAGGTGTATGTACAGTGCATGTACAAGGTATGTAGGTGTATATACAGTGCATGTACAGGTGTATGTACAGTGTATGTACAAGGTATGTAGGTGTATGTACAGTGTATGTACAGGTGTATGTACAGATGTATGTACAGTGTATGTACAAGGTATGCAGGTGTATGTACAGTGTATGTACAAGGTATGCAGGTGTATGTACAGTGTATGTACAAGGTATGTAGGTGTGTGTACCGTGTATGTACAAGGTATGTAGGTGTATGTACAGTGTATGTACAGTGTATGTACAGGTGTATGTACAGTGTATGTACACGGTATGTAGGTGTATGTACAGTGCATGTACAAGGTATGTAGGTGTATGTACCATGTATGTACAAGGTATGCAGGTGTATGTACAGTGCGTGTACAAGGCGTGCACAGGTTTATACCTGTGAAAAATCCCCCTGAGCCCAGGGAAGGACTCACGTCGGTGCCTTTGCACCTCCCCGGGGGGCGAAGGGCTGAGTGTCGAGGGCGGTGTGAGGCGGCCGTGCCGGCGGCTGCTCCCTCGGCACGGCCCGGGCCGGGCACGGGAGCGGAGGAGACGGACGGGAATGAATGGAAGCACCTCGGGGAAGGCAACCAGAGCCTCGTCTGCCGGGGGGGCGGCCCAGCGGGAGCGGCCGCTCGGCCCCGCCGCCCTCCCCCGCTCCTTTGTGGCCCGAAGGAGTTTTCCACCCCGGGGAGGTCAGCGGGTGTTCCCCGGGTTCTCCCTCCCGGCCGGTGCCGGTGGGCAGCGGGAGCGGTGGGAGGCGGGGCAGCCGATGGCCGGGGAGCTGCTGCTGGAGACGGGAGGTGTGAGGGAAAGCACCAAAAATTCCCCTTTTCTGTCTCGGTCCCCGGGTGTGGGCGATGGGACACAGCCGATGGCCGGGGAGCTGCTGCTGGAGACGGGAGGTGTGAGGGAAAGTACCAAAAATTCCCCTTTTCTGTCTCGGTCCCCGGGTGTGGGCGATGGGACAGGGGAGAGCGAGCTGGAGAAGGCGAGCAGGCTCCCCAGGGCAGTGGTCACAGCACAAGCCTGCCAGCGCTCAGGAGGCGTTGGGACGATCTCTCAGGCACGTGGTGTGACCCTCGGGGAGGGTCTAGTGCAGGGCCAGGGGTTGGACTCGATGCTCCCCGTGGGTCCCTTCCAGCTCAGCACATTCTGTGATTTGAGTGGGGATCAGCCCAGGCTCCTGCCTTGGTCCTCCCAGTGCAGCAAACGGGAGAGTTCCCCGGCTCTGAGAGGCCCCACTCCGAGGCAGATCCGGGCACTGAGGTCCAGAAGAGCTCCAAGGGTCTCCCTCGGGGTGGCTGTTTACAGGGGCACAAGAGAGAGCCCTTTATTGTTGTCGTTTTCCATCCCGGCCACAGTTCAGGGCAGGAACTTTTTTTCAAAGTTAAATAACGAAAACGTTGTTGTTTTCCAGGCAGCAAAAGTCACTTCCCAAGGTTGTTTGTTAAAGCGGGAGCTCGTTATCCAGCTCGTTATCCCGGGGAACTCAAGAGCAGCTCGGCACAGGGGCTGTTTGTCGAGGGCCGAGGAGCATTTCTGAGCTCCCGCAGTGGCCGCGGGGGAGGAGGGAGGCACCGCCGGACGTTTGTTTCTGGGAAAACTCCCGTTTCACTCAGGAAACTCTTTTGCTTTCAAATCAGGGCATTTTGCCCCTGTAACCCGCACATCCCCGCGGCTCCCGCGGAGTTGCGGGGCGGGAATTGTCCCGGGAAAAAGCGACGCGGCGGCCGCGCCTCCCCCGGGGCAGTTCCCAGGTTGCGGCCCGGGCCCGGCGCGGGTCGATCCCGCTGCGGAGCGTCCGCCCCATCCCGGCACCGGGGGGACCGGGAACGGCCGGGGGAGCGACAGGAAAGCACCGCCGGGCCCAGCCCTGCCCTGGGCAGGGACACCTCCCACCAGCCCGGGTTGCTCCAAGCCCCGTCCAACCCGGCCTGGGACACTTCCAGGGATCCAGGGGTGGCCACAGCTGCTCTGGGCAACCTGTGTCAGGGCCTCCCCACCCTCCCAGGGAAGAATTCCTTCCCAATATCCATCTAACCCTGTCCTCTGGCAGCACAAAGCCATTCCCCCTGTCCTGTCACTCCAGGCCCTTGCCCAAAGTCTCTTCCCAGCTTTCTTGAGTCCCTTTTAGGCACTGGAAGGGGCTCTAAGTTCTCCCCAGAGGTTTCTCTAGACGGAACACCCCCAGCTTTCCCAGCTTGTTTCCAGAGCAGAGGGGTTCAAACTCTCGGAGCATCTTTGTGGCCTCCTCTGGACGCACGTTTTTTGTGCTGGGGGCCCAGTGCTCCAGGTGGGAATGTCTCATGGTGGGAATGGCTCAGTGCCTGCCCTGCTCCAAGACCCCTCATGGAACACCCGGGCGGCTCCAGCGGCTCCAGCCTCAGCCCCTGGGGATCGCTGTGTCAGTCACACACGTGGCCTCAGGGATGGCACAGGGACAGCAGCAGCATGACAGGTGCTGGGGAGGGATTTACAAAAATAAACAACCGAGGCAGCGGGATGGAATTCTGAGGGCAGGAGAGGGGAAGCTGCCAAGGGCAGCTCTGTTCCCTGGGAACAGCCGTTGGAGCCGGCCTGGAGCCAGCGACTGCTCTGCGAATCAGGAGCAGGTGAGAGAGAGGGACCTGGGGAGTCCCAGGAGAGGAATGGCCAGAGATGGATCCCTGGGAGAGGGACCTGGGGAGTCCCAGGAGAGGAATGGCCAGAGATGGAGCCCCGGGAGCTGTGGTGCTGCGTCCCCCCACCCCTCTTGGGCTGCTCTATGATCTCAGAAATGCTCATCAGAAACAAACAGCACCTGTGCCGAGCTGCTCTCGAGCTTATCAGAAACACTGTCTGTTCCCAGGAACTCGTGCTGGATAATGAGCTCCTGCTTTAACAAACAGCCTTGGGAAGTGATTTTTGTTGCCTGAGGAACAACCCAAGTGCAACAACATTTCTGTTATTGAATTTTGAAAAAAAGTTCCTGCCCTGAATTGTGCTGGAATGGAAGATGACAACAATAAAGGGCTCTCTCTTGTGCCCCTGTAAACAGCCATCCCGAGGGAGACCCTTGGAGCTCTTCTGGACCTCAGTGCCCAGATCTGCCTCGGAGTGGGGCCTCTCAGAGCCCCATTTGCTGCACTGGGAGGACCAAGGCAGGAGCCTGGGCTGATCCCCTACTCAGCCCTTCACCCCCTGGGAAGGTGCAAAGGCACCGACGTGAGTCCTTCCCTGAGCTCAGGGGGATTTTTCACAGGTATAAACCTGTACATTCACCTGTACATACCTTGTACATGCGCTGTACACACACCTGTGTGTGCACCTGTGCACACACCTGTACATACCTTGTACAAAGTCTTTAGCTCTGTGTGTGTGTGAGTGCGAATGTGCTACAGCAAATGTCCCAGAAATGTTGCTCTCAGATTCTTAAGTCCTTTTGACTCCTAAGTCAGGCCTCTACGTGAGTTACTGTTGTGCTACAGCAAATTCTATATGAATCTTTTGTTAAATGGTTTAACTTAAGCTCTTGGTTCAGTGCTGTTAAGTTGAAGTGCTGTTAAACCTTTAGGCCTGAAATGTCATGCAAGTCCAGGGCCCAGTTTAGCAAGGGGGTTCCCTCCGACCCTTAGCGGGAGGGTCTCCCTTATTCCTTTGTATCCTTTCCTATCCTTACCCTACGACCCCCTCATTCCATGTAGATAATTTCTGGGATGATTTTGGCTTTTACATAAAACTTCCTTTTGTCGATGTCTTTGCCGAGGGTTCTTTGAGCCACCTTCAAACTCTCATTCATCACAAGATCTCTGACTGAGAAACTGTGGGATGAGAAGCCCTGGGAGCAGCAAAGGAAGAGCAGGGAATGTTTCTCAAGGTATTTGGGAGAACATGGAGAGGTGGAAGCATTGGCCAGGGCTGGCAGCTGCCAAGGAGCATGCCAGGTGTGCTGGGATGGACTGGGCATCATGGAATCATGGAATCGTTTGGGTTGGAAAAGCCTCTGAGCCCACTGAGTCCAACCGCTCCCCCGGCACCGCCAAGGCCACCACAACCCATGACCTCAAGTGCCACATCCACACGGCTGCTAAACCCCCAAGGGATGGGGACCCCACCCTGCCCTGGGCAGCCTGTGCCAGGCTGGACAGCCTTTCTCAGGAGGAATTTTCCCCCTGTCAAACCTAAACCTCCCCTGGCACAACTTGAGGCTGTTTCCTCTTGTCCTGTCACGTTACCTGGGAGCAGCGCCCGACCCCACCTGGCTGCCCCCTCCTGTCCCCCTGGGGTCCTGCCCTGCTCCCCACCTCACTCCTTGTCCCCAAACTGAGTCCCCCCAGCTCCCTCAACCCCCATGTCCAGGGCCTGACCCCCAGCTGGACTGTGCTGGGGACACTGGGAGGTGGGGACGCCAAGAGGTAGGTGACATTGGGTCCCCCTGGAGCATGGGCCGGAGCCAGAGCCATGGGAGATGAACAAAATGGTTTATTAACAGCAGGACCAGGACAGGGCCTCAGCCACGTGGGAAGGGGACTGGGGGGTCTGGGGGTGCCACGGGCAGGGACTGCGGTTCCTGGGGGTAGGGACAGGCGGGGATGGTGGCTGGTGGCATCTGGGGATGGGCAAGGACAGTGGCTTGAGGAGGTCTGGGGGTGGGGACAGACAGGGATGGTGGCTCGGGGGGGGCCTGGGGGTGCCATGGGCAGGGCTGTGGTTCAGGGGGCCTGGGGGTGGGGACAGGCAGGGACAGTGGCTCAAGGGGGGTCTGGAGTGCTGCTGGCGCTGCCCCTGCCTGCGGCCGGAGGGGTGACGGGGGCGCGAGGAGGGGGGGCAGCGTGGGGGGGGCAGGACAGGACGGAGGGGGCTTCAAAGTGCTTCCAGTCCACGTTCAATGCAACGAGGTGGGGGGGGAATCATATTCACAGCAGGGGAGAGCGGGGAACTGGGGGGGCGTGGTGACAACCCCCGTACCAGCGAGCCCCGTGGGGCGGGAACCGGGGCCACGCAGAACCACCGGGGGGGCACGATGAGAACAGCAACAAAACCGGCTACAGGGAGGGGGGGCTCGAACCCGGGGGGCTGCACGGGGCAGCAGGGGCCGGGGGGAGCTACTCCTTGGCCCTGCCGATGATGGCGAGGATGTAGAGGAAGATGTTGATGATGTCAGTGTAGAGGTTGAGCGCGGCGAAGATGTACTCCTCGGGGCTCAGCGCCAGCTGCTTGTTCCCCAGGATCAGCTGCGTGTCCACCGCCAGGAACTGTGGAAAAGGGGGTGTCAGAGGGAGCCCGGGGCTGGGAGGCACCAGCAGCCCTCCAGTTCCCCCCCCCAACCAGCCAGGCAGCCCCTGAGCACATCCTGTACCCCCCGTCCCCACACCTGCACTCATATCCTGAGTCCCCACCAAACCAGAGTGCCCAGGGGTCCTGGTGGCACTGCCCCCCCCAGAATGGGGGCTCCTGCCCCCCGACTCACGCAGGTGAAGAGCAGGGCCCCCAGCGAGGCGTAAATGATGTCCACGATGCGGTTCCGGATGAAGATGCAGAGAATGGAGAAGAGGATGAGCACGACGAGGCAGATGATGAGGACGCCCCGGCATGAGGTGAAGTCATACTTGGTCTGTGGGGAGAGGGGATCAGCAGAGAGGTCAGACCCCAGTTTGGAGCCCTCAGACCCAGCAGGAAGCTGAGTGGGGGTCATACACCCCATTCAGAGCCCCTCAAGAGCCAGCAGGGAGTTGATAGGGGGTTGTACTCCCCACTGGGAGCCCCCAGCTGGGAGCCAGGAGGGTCGTACCCACAGTCTGGAGCCCCCCAGCCAGGAACCACGGGGGTTACAACCCCGATTTAGAGCCACCCAGCCAGGGGCAGCCCTGACACCGACCTGCAGGGAGAAGATCACGACGGTGAAGCAGACGACTACGGTGATGCCGACGGCCATGATGACGGCGTCAGTGTCGTAGAAGCTGGCGATCATCCCCACCATGTAGGACAGGCTGACCGTCAGGATGGACTAGGGGTAAGGGGGAACCTGTCAGCCTGGTCAGCACCCCCAAACGCATTCTGCCACCCAGCATTCCCAACCCCACCATGTGCCCTGGGCTCAGCACCCCCAAACTCACCCCAGCCTGGCACCCTCAAACCCACCCTGTGCCCTCCAGCCAGGCATCCCCAAATGCACCGTGTGCCCCCCAGCTCATCACCCCCAAACCTGCCCTGCTGACCCCCCCCAGCTCATCACCCCCAAACCCACCCTGCTGACCCCCCCAGCTCAGCACCCCCAAACCCACCCTGCCGCACGCCCCCCAACCCACCCCACCATGTGCCTCCAGCTCAGCACCCCCAAACCCGCCACGTGCCCCCCGGGCCAGCCCCCAGCTCACCAGGGACACGAGGTTCCAGGGGTGCTTGCGGCGGAAGTCGCCGCAGCAGCTGAGGACGATGAGGGAGATGAAGAACACGGCGTAGGACACGTAGTACGTCCACACGTTGCGCTGCACGAAGCCCCGCACACCTTTGACGAAGGTGAAGACGGTCACAAAGGCGAAGGTGACGGTCAGCTGCAGCGTGAGCACCAGGAACACCTGGGGACAGGGGCAGGTCACAGGGGGCCCCCACCGCCCCGTGCTCCCCCCAGAGCCCCCCGTGTCCCACCTTGCGGATGAAGGCCTGTCGGATGCTCTTGTCATCCCAGTGCGCCGATGGGAAGTCCTGGTTGTCATAGTAGGAGGGGGGCCCGTCCTCGTGGTAGGTGCTGTGCAGGGGGGCTGTGGGGAGGGGGGACATCACTGAGTGGGTAGGGTTGGAGGTCCCAGGGGCATCCCAGGGGCCATGGGGAGCAGGGCTCTCTGCCCCCCAAAGCCAGGTGTCACAGCTGACATGGCTCTGGGCAGTGTCCCCCCACCCACGGTCATGGCCAGCACCGTCCCCGGTGGGCAGGGCCCACCCCAAGTGCCCCCCAGTACATGTGGGGCAGGAGCCAGGATCCACGGGGGGTCCCTGTTGCCCCACTCAGGACCCCTGAGCTGTGTGACCTGCCAAACCCACCCTCACCGTCCACAGAGCTGGGCCACAACAGGAACAGCGCTGCCAAAATGGGCCCCCCTGCAGGGGAGCCCCCCAGGCCTGCCATCAGTGCCCAAAGCAGGGGGCTGCTCCCCACACCTGGAGCCCCCAAACTCCAACAGGAGCCAGGGGGAGGGTTGTACAGCCCATTCAGAGCCCCCCAGCAAGGAGTTGGGGCAGCTGTACACCCCCCTGGGAGCACCCCGCAGGGAATCCAAATGGGGGTCATACACCCCACTGGGACACCCCACATTGTACACCCATTGGGAGCCCCCAGGCGGGAGCCAGGGTGGCCACACACCCATTTGGAGCCGCCCAGCCTGGAGCGTACCCCCTGCCCCCCCCCTTCCCTGGTACTTACAGTCCTGGTCGCCGGGGACCATGGGTTGGGGCTGGGCATAGGGCGGCTGCCCGTAGGGGCCCTGGGGGTACGGCCCAGGTGGTGGGTACGGCCCGGTGGGGTACGGCCCGGCGGGGGGGTACGGCCCCGGCGGCGGATACGGCCCCGGCCCCTGCGTGAAGCCTGGCTGGGGGTAGGGCGCGGGGGCGAACTGGGGCTGGGGGTATGGGGCGACGGGGTAGGGGGGCTGCGCGTAGGCTGGGGGGGCCGTCGGCTGCTGCCCCGCGAAGCCGTCACTCGTCACCAGGAAACTCTTCTCGTGGGACATCTTGTCCCGCAGGCTGCGGCCGCCTTTGTGCTGTGGGGGGGGAGGAGAGGGGGTCAGAGTCGGTGTCATCATCCCCCGTGGCTGTCACTGTCCTTCTCATCACGCCTCACAGTCATCACCCCCCCACAGCTATCATTTCCCCACAACCATCACCTCCCCCCATCACCCCCCTCAGCCATCACCTCCCTATGGCCATCACCCCCCTCCCCATCACTCCCCTACAGACACCAAACCCCCAAAGCTATCACCCCCCTCCTCATCACCACCCCCCTGGCACCACCCCCCCATAGCCGCCACCCCCCTCCTCATCATGCCCACGGCCATAAGCCCCTCATGGCTGTCACCCCCAATGGCCATTACCCCCTCTCCATTACCCCCCCATGGCTGTCACCCCCTTTCATAATCACACCCCCCCCCACCCCCGACCCTCAACTCGCCCTTCAGGCAGCCCTGGGGGGTCCCCAGCCAGTTCAGCACAACAATGTGGGAGCGAGTCCCTGTCCCCAGCACTGCCGGGATGGGGGGCACGTCCCGGCCCCCTCCACCCCGGGCCCGCACAAGATGGCGGCGGGGCCGTTGCCATGGCAACACCCCCTCGGACGGGGAGCGGCGATGTGCGGGGTCCGGCCAGCCCCCGCCCCAGCCCCACGTTCATCGAGGCCGGGCGGGGGCCGCGCTGCAGCCCCGGGGCCGCCCCCGCTCCCGGGGCCCGGTTACAAAACCGGGCAGTGCGGGAGCGGCGGCTGCGCCCTGAGCAGGGACCGCGCACTCGCCGGTGCGGTACCGGTGCGGTGCCGCGGCCTGGCAGTCGGCGGTACCGGGCCCGTGCGGTGCCGCTGCTGTCACGGTGCCGGTGCGGGGCCGTGCGCTGCCGCAGGGCCCCGGGCCCGGCCAACGGGCAGCGCCAACCGCAGCCGCCGCGTGACGGCCCCGCGCCCCGGGCGGGCGGCGGGGGACGGGGGGGGCTCGGCCCTGCGGCACCGCGGGGGCGGCACCGGGGGCACAGTGGGCCTGGGCGGCTCCCCCGGGGGGCACGGTGTGTGGGGGGCACGGGGGGCTCCCCCGTGAGGCGGGGGTGTACGGGGGGCACCCTGAACAGGGGGCAGGAGGCGCATGTGGCGGGTACGGGGGGCACCCTGCACGGGGGGCACGGGGTGCAGGCGCTATGGGGAGTACGCTGCATGCGGTGCGGGGGGTTCAGGGGTGTCCGCAGCTCGTGTTGGGGGAGGCACAGGGTGCGGGGGCCCGCAGTACAGGGTACCGTAGGTGCAGGGGGTGTTTACATCACGGGTTGCGGGAACGCGAGGGGCACGGTGTACAGGGGGCACGGCGTGCAAGGGTGGCCGCATCACGGGTTGCGAGGCGTGCCGGGGGTGCGGGAGGTGCAGTGGTGCCCGCAGCACGAATTGCGGGGGTGCGGGGGTGCCCGCAGCAGGGGGTGTAGGGGGTTCCAGGGGTGCAGAGGTGCCCGCAGCAGGGGCTACGGGGGATGCAGCGAGGGTTGTGGGGGTGCCCGCAGCACGGGCTGCGGGAGGTGGAGGCGGGCGGGGGTGCAGGTGCTCCCGCATCACGGGTTGCGGGGGTGCCGCCGCCCGCCCCCCCGCCGGTTCTCCCGGAGCCCCGTAAGCCGCTTTGCCCTGACGCTC
>NW_024104011.1:0-10671 GCF_003945595.2 Pipra filicauda | reverse complement strand
AGGGTCCCCATAGAAACGCGTCGCGCTTTACGGCGCCGCCGTAGCGACCTGCCGTTGCCGCGGCGACGGAGCGATTCGCGACGGACAGAGAAGCGATTTACGGCAGCACCGAGCCCTGAGGGGGATTTGGGGACCCGGGGGGGGTTTTGGGGGTCCCGAGGGGGATTTGGGGACCAGAGGAGGGGTTTGAGGGTCCTTAAAGGGGTCTGGGGGTCCCCGCGGGGGGGGTTTGGAGGGTCCCCAGCTGGTTTGGGGGGATCGCCGGGGTGGGTTTTTGGGGTCCAGGGGGGGTTTTGGGGGTCCCGGGGGGGTTGAGGGTCCTTGAAGGGGGTTGAGGGTCTCGGGGGAGGGGGGGGTTGTTGAGGGTCCTCTGAAGGTTTTGGGGGTTCCCCTGGAGTGTGGATTTTTGGGGGGGGTGACGTGACGTCACGGTGCGAGTGACGTCACACCTCTGCGGAGGGACGTCACGTGTGTTCCCCCCGTGGCCAGGCCGGGCCGCTTTTTGTTCGATTCGTTCTTTTTTTTTTTTTTTCTCTTTCTTTCTTTTTTTTGGCGGGGGGGGGTCGCAGCTCCCGGACCCCTCCCCCACCCGCGCCCCTCCCCAACCCGCCCCCCACCCCCCCCACTCCCTCCCATCTCGGCCCTCCCCCACCGCGCCCCTCCCCCACCCCCCCGGTACAAAACAAGAATAAGAAACGACACCTGAGGGGGACTTGGGGGGTCCTCCCAGGGGGGTTTTGGGGGTTCGGTGGGGGATTTGGGGGTCCCAGGAGGTCCCTGATTGTTGTGGGGTCCCTGGGAGGGGGGGCGGCGTCTCAGTGCGGAACTTGTGGGGGGTCCCGGGGGGGATTTGGGGGATTTTGGGGGTCCCAGGGGGTCCCTGAAGGGGTTTTGGGGGTCCCCGGGGGGGGGTTGGGGTCTCAGGGGGGAATTTAGGGGTCCTGGGGAGGATTTCGGGGGGTCCCAGAAGGGGGTTGGGGGGGATTTAGGGATCCCTCTGGGGTTTTGGGGGTTCCCTGGGGTCCCTGAAGGGGTTTGGGAGGCCCCGGGGGGGGTTTGGGGGGTCCCTGAAGGGGTTTGGGGGGTCCCCGGGGGGGTTGGGGGATCCCAGGGGGGATTTGGGAGGGTCTCGGGGGGGTCCCTGAAGGGTTTTAGGGGGGATTGGGGGTCCCCGGGAGGTTTTGGGGGTCCCTGGAGGGGTTTTGAGGGTCCTTGAAGGGGTTTGGGGGGGTCCCCAGGGGGGATTTGGGAGTCCCAGGGGGGATTTGGGGTCCCCAGGGGGGATTTGGGGTCCCAGGGGGTCCCTGACGGGGTTTGGGGGGTTCCAGGGTAATTTGGGGGGTCTCAGGAGGGGTTTTGGGGGTCCCTGAAGGATTTGGGGGGGGCGTTGAGGGGTCCCTGGAGGGGTTTTGGGGTCTCAGGTTGGTCCCTGAATGGTTTTGGGGGTCCCAGGAGGGGTTTGGGGGTCCCAGGAGGGTTTTGGGGGGTTCCAGGGGGTCCCTGAAGGGTTTGGGGGGGGCATTGGGGGGTCCCCGAGGGGGGTTGGGGGTCCCTGAAGGGGTCTGGGGGGTCCCCAAGGAGGTTTTGGGGGGGTCCCGGGGAGTCCCTGAGGTGTCAGGGGGGGACATTTGGGGGAGACCCCCAGGGTGGGACCCCCAGGGAGGGTCCAGGTCCCTCCCCCAGTGCCCCCAGTGCCCCCCAGTCCTTCCCAGTGCCCCCTCCCAGTGCTCCCAGTGCCCCCAGCCCAGGACCCCCGGGTGTGACAACGTGCCCTGGGCTGACACTGGGTGGTCCCTGTCCTGGGCCCCCCCCCGATGCTCCCAGTCCCATCCCAGTCCCTCCCACACCACCCTCCCAGTGCCCCCAGTGCCCCCCAGTCCCTCCCAGTGCTTCCAGTGCCCCCCAGTGCTTCCAGTGCCCCCTCAGTGCCTCCCGGTCCCTCCCAGTGCCCCCAGTCCTCTCCAGTGCTCCCAGTGCCCCCTGGTCCCTCCCAGTGCCCCCCAGTGCCTCCCAGTCCCCCCCAGTGTCACCCACTCCCTCTCAGTGCCCTTCATTTCCCCCCCAGTCCTCTCCAGTGCCCCCCAGTCCCCCCCAGTGCCCCCTAGAAGCCCTGGATGTGGCAGTAGGAGATGGGGTGACCCCGGGTGACCCTGGGTGACATTGGGGTGTCCCCCTAGAAGCCCTGGATGTGGCAGTAGGACAGGGGGTGACCCCGGGTGACCCCAGGTGACCCTGGGTGACCCCAGGTGACATTGGGGTGCCCCCCTAGAAGCCCTGGATGTGGCAGTAGGACAGGGGGTGACCCCGGGTGACCCTGGGTGACACTGGGTGACCCTAGAAGCCCTGGATGTGGCAGTAGGACAGGGGGTGACCCCGGGTGACCCCGGGTGACCCCGGGTGACACTGGGTGACCCTAGAAGCCCTGGATGTGGCAGTAGGACAGGGGGTGACCCCGGGTGACCCCAGGTGACATTGGGGTGCCCCCCTAGAAGCCCTGGATGTGGCAGTAGGCCTCGAGGCTGGCGAAGAGCACGTAGAGCAGCCAGAGCAGGAGGAAGAGCGCGGCCGTGAGCACTTTGGGGGCGCGGGGCCCCCCCAGCTCGCCCCCGATGGGCGCCCGGCGCCGGTAGAGCAGGACCCCGATGGCGAGGAAGGCGAAGATGGTGAAGAGGGTGACGGGGAAGGCCAGCGTGCCCGGCGGCACCAGGAAGGGGCGTCCCTGCGCCGCCCAGTACACGGCGGCCACCGACCAGGCCAGGCCCAGCCCCAGGAACACGTTGACGGCGTTGGAGCCCGTCACGTTCCCGATGGACGCGTCGGCGCACGGGTCCTGCAGGGCGGCCACGCGGCTGGCGAACGTGTCTGCGGGCACGGCGGGGCACGTTGGGGGCGGCGGGGACATTGGGGGCGTTGGGGATGTTCATGGTGTTGGGGACATGGGGGACATTTGGGTCATTGGGGGCATGGGGGGCGTTGGGGATGTTGGGAGTGTTGGGGACACTGAGGGTGTTGGGGACATTTGGGGTGTTGGGGACATTGGGGGTGTTGGGGACATTGGGGGTGTTGAGGACATTGGGGGTGTTGGGGACATTGGGGGTGTTGGGGACACTGAGGGTGTTGGGGACATTTGGGGTGTTGGGGACATTGGGGGTGTTGGGGACATTTGGGGTGTTGGGGACACTGAGGGTGTTGGGGACATTGGGGGTGTTGGGGACATTTGGGGTGTTGGGGACATTGGGGGCGTTGGGGACACTGAGGGTGTTGGGGACATTTGGGTCACTGGGGGCGTTGGAGGTGCCCAGGGCCATGAAGACAACGGCGTTGACGGAGTCCTTGAGTCCCTTGTCCATCTCCCTTGTCCTGCCCCTTATCCCATGGTGTCCCCATGATGTCCCCATGATGTCCCCATGGCGTCCCCATGGTGTCCCCTCACCAGGGATGGACATCCCCAAGGCCACAAAGACGACGGCGTTGACGGAGTCCTTGAGTCCCTTGTCCATCTCCCTTCTCCTGCCCGTTATCCCATGGTGTCCCCAATGTCCCCATGATGTCCCCATGTCCCCATGATGTCCCCAATGTCCCCATGATGTCCCCATGGTGTCCCCATGGTGTCCCCATGTCCCCATGATGTCCCCAATGTCCCCATGATGTCCCCAATGTCCCCATGATGTCCCCATGTCCCCATGGTGTCCCCAATGTCCCCGTGGTGTCCCCTCACCCGGGATGGAGGTGCCCAGGGCCACGAAGACGACGGCGTTGACGGAGTCCTTGAGGCCGAGGGTGCAGCCGAAATGGGCCGCCAGGTCCCCGATGAGGGCGGTGAGGAGGGCGAGGAGGAGGATGGAGACGCCGAAGGCCGCCCAGCCCCCCAGCAGCGCCGTGGGGGGGACGCAGGCGAAGAGAACCTTCCAGAACACCGTCAGGAAGTGCATCACGTAGTCGAAGCACGACGGCAGCCGCTCCTCACGGCCCTCGTCCTCGTCGTCCTCGTCGCCTGCGGCGGGGGGGGGACGAGGGGTGGTGACACTGGGGGGAGGGTCCTCGGGGTGGTGGCACCAAGGGGAGGGTCCCCAGAGTGGTGGCACCAGGGGGAGGGTCCCCAGGGTAGGAGCAGGGGGGTGGCACCGAGGGGAGGGTCCCCAGGGTGAGGATGGGGTGGTGGCACTAAGGGGAGGGTCCCCAGGGTGGGAGCAGGGGGGTGGCACCAAGGGGAGGGTCCCCAGAGTGGTGGCACGGGGGGGAGGGTCCTCGGGGTGGGGACGGGGTGGTGGCACCAGGGGGAGGGTCCTCGGGGTGGTGGCCAAGGGGTGGACACTGGGGACCCCGAGGGGACATTGAGATGACATTGGGGACCCTGAGGGGACATTGGGGACACTGAGGGAACATGGGGGACACTGAGGGGACCCTGGGGACACTGAGGGAACATGGGGGACACTGAGGGGACCCTGGGGACACTGAGGGAACATGGGGGACACTGAGGGGACCCTGGGGACACTGAGGGGACCTTGGGGACGTCAAGGGTCCCCCGTGGCCACCTGGGCTGACGGTGACCTTGGGGATACTGGGGGAACATCAAGGGGACATTGGGGGCCCCGAGGGGACATTGAGGGGACCCCGAGGGGACATTGGGGGCCCCGAGGGGACATTGAGGGGACCCTGGGGACACCAAGAGCCACCTGCGCTGACGGTGACGGCCTCGAGGAACTGCTCCCTCCACGAGTGGGTGCCGATGACGGTGGCCAGGTTGGTTTTCTTCATCAGCTTGTCCACCGTGTTCTGGGGGGAGGAGGGGTCAGGGGGGGTCAGGGCGTGTGTCCCCCCCTCCCGTGCCCCTCCCCCTCCCCGTGTCCCCCCAGGGCCACCTTGAAGTCGTAGGACTCCTCGATGACGACCTCGAGGCGCCGGTTCTCGCCCAGGATGGGTTTGCCCATGTCGGCGATTCGCCGAGCCTCCTCCTCCTCGGCCGAGAGAGCCCGCTCCCCGTCCCCTGGGACAGGGACAGTGTGGGGACACAACAGGGACACAGCGGGGGTCAGGGGGGCACGGGGACAGAGCCTCCTCCTCCTCGGCCGAGAGAGCCCGCTCCCCGTCCCCTGGGACAGCATGGGGGGACAACAGGGACACAGCGGGGGTCAGGGGGACACAACAGGGGTCAGGGGGACACAACAGGGACACAACAGGGGTCATAGGGGCACAACAGGGGTCATGAGGACACAACAGAGGTCTTGGGGACAGAGCCTCCTCCTCCTCAGCTGAGAGAGCCCGCTCCCCATCCCCTGGGACAGCATGGGGGGACAACAGGGACACAACAGGGGTCATGGCGTCATGGGGACACAACAGGGGTCATGGGACACGCGGGCGGACACAACAGGGGTCATGGGGACACACAGAGGGGCACGGGGACACGAGGGTCACTGGGATGGGGACACGTGAGGGACACGTGTGGGGACACCGTGAGGGCCGTGGGGCCATGAGGACACGTGGTGGGGACACGGGGACATACACGGTCACGGGGACATCCACGGTCACGGGGCACGTCCGGGGCCGAGGCCGAAGGCTCCTACCTTGGGCGAGCAGCAGAGCTGTGGGGACAGGAGGGGACAGCGGTGAGAGCCCCGTGACCCCTCGGTGGCCCCCACGACCCCTGGGTGGCCCCGCGGTGGCCCCGTGACCCCTCAGTGGCCCTGTGACCCCTCGGTGGCCCCTGTGACCCCTCAGTGGCCCTGCAGCGGCCCCATGACCCTTCTGTGACCCCTGTGACCCCTCGGTGGCCCTGTGGCCCCTTGGTGGTCCCCATGACCCATCAGTGGCCCCGTGGTGGCCCCATGACCCCTGGGTGACCCCTGGGTGTCCCCTGGGTGTCCCCGTACCCGAGATGCCGCGCTTGAGCCAGCGCGGTGGGCCCAGCTCGATGAAGAAGTTCTCCTTCTTCTCGTACTCCTCGTCGTCCACGATCTTCACCTGCAGCGTCTTCCTGGGGCGGGACACGTGGTCACCATCACCATCATCACCATCATCACCATCATCACCATCATCACCATCATCATCGTCATCCACCCACCCAACCAGCAACCCAACCCTCCTCTTCCACTGCCATCGATCCGTCCTTCATCCACCCGTGTCCATCACCTCCATCCCACCGTCCATCTTTCCATTGTCCACCCGTGTCCATCACCTCCGTCCCACCGTCCACCTTTCCATTGTCCACCCGTGTCCATCACCTCCGTCCCACCGTCCACCTTTCCATTGTCCACCCGTGTCCATCACCTCCATCCCACTGTCCACCTTTCCATTGTCCACCCGTGTCCATCACCTCCGTCCCACCGTCCACCTTTCCATTGTCCACCCGTGTCCATCACCTCCATCCCACTGTCCACCTTTCCATTGTCCATCCGTGTCCATCACCTCCGTCCCACTGTCCACCTTTCCATTGTCCACCCGTGTCCATCACCTCCATCCCACTGTCCACCTTTCCATTGTCCACCCGTGTCCATCACCTCCGTCCCACTGTCCATCTTTCCATTGTCCACCCGTGTCCATCACCTCCATCCCACTGTCCGTCCACCTTTCCATTGTCCACCCGTGTCCATCACCTCCGTCCCACCGTCCACCTTTCCATTGTCCACCCGTGTCCATCACCTCCGTCCCACCGTCCACCTTTCCATTGTCCACCCGTGTCCATCACCTCCATCCCACTGTCCACCTTTCCATTGCCCATCCGTGTCCTTCACCTCCATCCACCTCTTCCTCTTCCACCTCCACCCAACCCCCCGTCCCGCCGTCCGTCCGTCCCTCCCTCTGCATCCGTCACCAACGTCCGTCCACGCTCTTCCTCTTCCATCTCCATCCAATGTTCATCCGTCCGTTCCATCATCCCTCTGTCCATGATCCACCATCCATCCATGATCCACCATCCATCCATGATCCACCATCCATCCATCCATCCCTCTACCCATGATCCACCATCCATCCATCCATGATCCATCCACCACCCATCATCCACCATCCATCCATCCATCCATGATCCACCATCCATCCATCATCCCTCCATCCATGATCCATCATCCATTCCATGATCCATCCCTGACCCATCCCTGATCCATCCCCCCCTTCTCCTCACGCCGTCTCGTCGTTGCGGAACTCGAGCTCATCCACGATCCATCCATCCATGATCCAGCCATCCCTGACCCATCCCTGACCCATCCCTGATCCATCCCCCCCTTCTCCTCACGCCGTCTCGTCGTTGCGGAACTCGAGCTCATCCACGATCCATCCATCCATGACCCATCCATCCATCATCCACCATCCATCCATGATCCATCCATCCATGATCCAGCCATCCATGATCCATCCATCCATGATCCAGCCATCCATGATCCATCCATGATCCATCCATGACCCATCCCTGACCCATCCCTGACCCATCCATCCATCCACCCCCCGTCCCCCCCTTTCTCCTCACGCCGTCTCGTCGTTGCGGAACTCGAGCTCCCCGCTGGCGTCCTCGTAGTCGACGCCGCCCCCGCGGGCGGTGCCCTCGACGGTTCTGAAGGGCACCATGACGGTGCCGCGGGCGCCGGAGCTGCGCACCACCGTCACCTCCACCTTGCCCTGGCACTCGCTGACGCGCACCGAGCGCTCGCGGAACCCGAAGATGCCGGCGTGGTCGTCGTCCAGGATGGTGACGGTGGCCACCAGCGGCGCCACCAGCTTGCCCTTGGGGTGCTCCTCGTTGTCGGCCTCGAACATGCCCTCGGCGTCGCCCACGCGCAGGTTGAGCAGGCGCACGAAGAAGTGCTCGTCCTCCTCGAAGATGTCGTCGTCGATGATGCCGATGGCCAGCTCCTTGCGCGTCTCGCCCGGCTTGAAGATGAGGGTGCCCTCGCTGTACTCGTAGTCCGAGCCCGCCTTGGCCGAGCCGTCCTCGGTGCGGAAGTCCACGTAGAAGGTCTGGTTGGCGCCCACGCCCTGCTCGCAGGCCACGGCCAGCGTCACCGAGCCGCAGTTCTCCAGGCAGTGGTAGAGGCAGGGCTCGAAGAAGATGCGGCTGCAGGCCTCGTCCTCCTCCTCCTCCTCGTCGTCCTCGCCCGGCGCCGCCGGCGAGCGCCGCGCCGCCTCAGCCGCGTGCTTCTTCAGCACGTTGCCGGCGCCGGTCATGAGGCGCGTGGCCTGGATGCGGTAGAAGGCGCGGCTCTTCTGCTGGTGCACCAGCGCCACGTAGTTGGCGGCGTCCACCAGCTGCTCCAGCTCCTTCTCCGGGTGCTTCTGCTTGAGGTCCTTGAGGATCTGGATGACCTCGCGCCGGCTCTCGTCCAGCTCCCGCTCCTCGGGCGTGGGCGACGGCGACGCCGCCGAGCCCTCGGGCTCGGGGGCCGGGGCCGGGGCGGGGAAGCCGCCGTCGGCCTCCACGTCCTTGGGCGGGCGCTCGGCCTCGGCGCCGATGATGATGCCGCTGCGCGGGTCGGCGCGGTAGCGCTTGTAGACGTACTTGTAGAAGAGCAGGCGCTTGTCGGCCGCCCAGGCGAAGACCACGCAGGCCGGGAAGAAGAGCAGGGTGAGGAAGGCCTCCCACACCTGCACCACGCCCGGCGTGATGACGGCCAGGATGAGGTAGAGCCAGATGTAGGCGAAGATGCTCCAGGAGGCCGTGACGAAGAAGACGCGCAGGTGCTTGATGCGGCGGCTCTCGCCCGCCGGGATGGCGTAGACGCACACGGCGATCACCACGAACATGTTGAAGGCGGCGCTGCCCACGATGGTGCCGGGGCCCAGCTCGCCCGCCTGGAAGCGGTGCCCGCACACCTCGATGAGCGAGAGCAGGATCTCGGGCGCCGACGAGCCGAGCGCCATCAGCGTCAGGTTGGAGACCGTCTCGTTCCAGATGCGCACGGTGCCCACGCTGGTCTCGCCGTTGGCCTTGGTCACCGTGATCTCCTTCTCGCGCGACGTGATCACCTCGATGGAGGCCATGAAGCGGTCGGCGATGATGGACACGCCCAGGAACAGGTACATCATGGCCACGAAGTAGACGATGGCCCGCGCCGCCTTGTCGCCCGCCGCCGGCTCGTCCGGCTGCCACACGGGCAGGAGGACGCCGGGCTGGCACCGCGCCGAGCCGCGGCACGTCCCGTTGGCCACGACGGAGCCGTCGGGGGACGCCCCGGAGAGCCGCGGGGCCACCAGGAGCCAGGCGGCCGCCGCCGCGCCCACGGCGGCCATGGCGGGGCGGAGACGCTGCGGGGGGGAAGGAGGGGTCAGTGGGGCGGGGTGGGGGTCAGGATGGATCCAGGGGGTCAGGATGGATCCAGGGGGTCAGGATGGATCCGTGGGGTTGGGATGGATCCGTGGGGTTGGGATGGATCCAGGGGGTCGGGATGGATCCAGGGGGTTGGGATGGATCCAGGAGGTCGGGATGGATCCAGGGGGTTGGGATGGATCCAGGGGGATTGGGATGGATCCAGAGCGGTCGGGATTGATCCGTGGGTTGGGATGGATCTGTGGGGTTGGAATGGATCCAGGGGGTTGGGCTGTATCCGTGGGGTTGGGATGGATCCAGGGGGCTCAGGCGGGCCATGGCGGGGCGGAGACGCTGCGGGCGGGGACGGATGCGTCCGTTGGCGGCGGGGTGGGGTCAGGATGGCTCCAGGGGGCGGGGGGGGGTCGGGATGGATGTCTGGGGGGGTCGGGATGGATCCAGGGGGTTGGGATGGATCCAGGGGGTTGGGATAGATCTGGGGTTGGGATGGATCCAGGGGGTCGGGATGGATCCAGGGGGTCGGGATGGATCCAGGGGGTTGGGATGGATCCGTGGGGCCCATGGCGGGGCGGAGATGCTGCGGGGGGAAGGAGGGCAGGGAGGGGTCAGTGGGGCGGGGTGGGGGTCAGGATGGATCCAGGGGGTCGGGATGGATCTGTGGGGTCAGGATGGATCCGTGGGGCCCACGGTGGCCATGGCGGGGTGGAGACGCTGCGGGGGGGAAAGGAGGGGTCAGTGGGGCAGGATGGGGGTCGGGATGGATCCAGGGGGTCAGGGTGGATCTATGGGGTCAGGATGGATCCGTGGGGTCAGGATCCAGCCATGGCGGGGGCACAGCAGCTGCAGGGGGAGGGCAGGGAGGGGTCAGTGGGGTGGGATGGGGGGGTGGGATGGATCCATGGGGCTGGGGTGGATCTGTGGGGTTGGGATGGATCCGTGGGGTTGGGATGGATCCGTGGGTTGGGACGGATCTGAGGAGCTGGCATGGATCTGTGGGGCTGGGCTGTGGGGTTGGGATGGATCCGTGGGGCTGTGAGGGGAGGGGAAGGGGCTGTGGGGGCACAGTGGGGTCAGAATGAGGGGTGGGAGGCCCGGGTGGGCTGCGGGGTTTGGATCCGGGGGTGGGATGTGGGGCTGGGATGGATCTGTGGGTCCGTCCTTGTTCCGGGGGGAAGTTTTGGGGGTCTAGGATCAATCCGTGGGTTGGATCTGTGGGGCTGGGTGGGATCTGTGGGTCAGGGATGGATCTGTGGGGCTGGGAGGGATCTGTGGGTCAGGGATGGATCTGTGGGGCTGGGTGGGATCTGTGGGTCAGGGTTGGATCTGTGGGGCTGGGTGGGATCTGCGGGCCCGGGGGTCGCTCCCGTTCCGGGGGGGGTTTGGGTGCGGGGGCGGTCCCGGCTCCTCCTCGGCAA
>NW_024104010.1:17331-22047 GCF_003945595.2 Pipra filicauda | reverse complement strand
TTATGACATGTCTGGGCTTTATGACATCACTGTGATGATGAGGCCTGCACCATTATGAGGTGTCTGGGCTTTATGAGGTCACTGTGATGATGAGACCTGCAGTATTATGACATGTCTCAGCCTTATGAGGTCAGTGCCATGATGAGACCTGCACCATTAGGACATGTCTGGGCTTTATGAGGTCAGTGCCATGAGGAGACCTTCATCATTATGACATGTCTGGGCTTTTTGACATCAGTGTGATGATGAGTCCTGCGCCATTATGAGGTGTCTGGGCTTTATGAGGTCAGTGTGATGATGAGACCTGCAGCATTATGACATGTCTCAGCTTTATGTGGTCAGTGCCATGATGAGGGCTGCAGCATTATGACATGTCTGGGCTTTATGAGGTCAGTGCCATGAGGAGGTCTGCACCATTATGACATGTCTGGGCTTTATGAGGACACTGCGATGATGAGACCTGCACCATAATGACGTGTCTGGGCTTTATCAAATCAGTGTGATGATGAGGCCTGAACCATTATGACATGTCTGGGCTTTATGAGGTCAGTGCCATGACGATGCCTGCAGCATTATGACGTGTCTGGGCTTTATCAGGTCACTGTGATGATGAGGCCTGCACCCTTATGACATGTCTGGGCTTTAAGAGGTCAGTGCCATGACGATGCCTGCACCATTATGACGTGTCTGGGCTTTATCAGGTCACTGTGATGATGAGGCCTGCACCATTAAGAGGTGTCTGGTCTTTTTGAGGTCACTGTGATGATGAGACCTGCACCATTATGTACTGTCTGGGCTTTATGAGGTCAGTGCCCTCAGGAGGCCTGTACTATTATGACATGTCTGGGCTTTATGAGGTCAGTGCCATGAGGAGGCCTGCACCATTATGAGGTGTCTGGGCTTTATGAGGTCAGTGCCATGATGAGGCCTGCACCATTATGACATGTCTGGGCTTTATTAGGTTAGTGCCATGAGGAGGCCTGCACCATTATGACATGTCTGGGCTTTAAGAGGTCACTGTGATGATGAGACCTGCACCATTATGAGGTGTCTGGGCTTTATGACGTCACTGTGATTATGAGACCTGAATCATTTTGAGGTGACAGGGCTTTATGAGGTCAGCGTGCTGATGAGGCCTGCACCATTATGACATGTCTGTGTTTTATGAGGTTAGTGTGATGAAGAGACTTCCACCATTATGACGTGTCTGGGCTATATGAGGTCACTGTGATGATGAGGGCTCTACCGTTATCAGGTGTCTGGGATTTATGAGGTCTGTGCCATGATGAGGCCTGCACCATTATGACATGTCTGGGCTTTATGAGGTCACTGTGATGATGAGGCCTGCAACATTATGACCTGTGTGGGCTGTATCAAATTTGTGTGGTGATGAGGCCTGAACCATTATGACATATCTGGGCTTTATGATGTCAGTGTGATGGTGAGACCTGCACCATTATGACATGTCTGGGCTTTATGGGGTCAGTGCCATGAGGAGGCCTGCACCATTATGACATGTCTGGGCTTTATGGGGTCAGTGCCATGAGGAGGCCTGCACCATTATGACATGTCTGGGCTTTATGAGGTCACTGTGATGATGAGGCCTGCACCATTATGAGGTGTCTGGGCTTTATGAGGTCAATGTGATGATGAGGGCTCTACCGTTATCAGGTGTCTGGGATTTATGAGGTCAGTGGGATGATGTGGCTAGCACAATTATGACATGTCTGGGCTTTATGAGGACACTGCGATGATGAGACCTGCACCATAATGACGTGTCTGGGCTTTATCAAATCAGTGTGATGATGAGGCCTGCACCATTATGACATATCTGGGCTTTATGAAGTCTGTGCCATGAGGAGGCCTGGACCATTATGATGTGTCTGCTCTATATGTGGTCGGTTCCATGTCGAGACCTGCACCATTATGACATGTCTGCGCTTTATGAGGTCACTGTGATGATTAGGCCTGCATCAATATTAGGTGTCTGGTCTTTTTGAGGTCACTGTGATGATGAGGCCTGCACCATTATGTGGTGTCAGGGCTTTTTGTAGTCAGTGTGATGACGAGGCCTGCACCAGTATGACATGTCTGGCCTTTATCAGGTCACTGTGATGATGAGGCCTGAACCATTATGGCATGTCTGGACTTTATGATGTCAATATGATGGTGAGGCCTGCACCATTATGACATGTCTGGGCTTTTGGAGGTCAGTGCCATGAGGAGGCCTGCACCATTATGACATGTCTGGGCTTTATGAGGTCACTTTGATGATGAGGCCGGCACCATTATGAGGTGTCTGGGCTTTATGAGGTCACTGTGATGATGAGACCTGCATCATTATGACATGTCTGGGCTTTTTGTGGTCAGTGTGATGATGAGACCTGCACCATTATGACGTGTCTGGGTTGTATGAGGTCAGTGGGATGATGAGACCTGCACCATTATGAGGGGTCTGGGCTTTATGAGGTCACTTTGATGATGCGACCTGCACCATAATGACGTCTCTGGGCTATATGAGGTCGGTGCCATGACAAGGCCTGCACCATTATGACATGTCTGGGCTTTATAAAATCAGTGTGGTGATGAGGTCTGCTCCATTATGACATGTCTGCGCTTTTTTATGTCACTGTGACTACGAGGCCTGCACCATTATGACATGTCTGCGCTTTATGATGTCAATGTGATGATGAGGCCTGCACAATTATGACATGTCTGGGCGTTATGAAGTCAGTGCCATGAGGAGGTCTGCCCCATTATGACATGTCTCGGCCTTATGAAGTCACTGTGATGATGAGGCCTGCACCATTATGTGGTGCCTCGGCTTCATGAGGTCACTGTGATGATGAGGCTTGAACCATTATGAGGTGTCTGGGCTTTATGAGGTCAGTGTGCTGATGAGGTCTGCACCATTATAACATGTCTGGGCTTTATGAGGTCAGTGCCATGATGAGGCCTGCACCAATATGACATGACTGGGATCTATGAGGTCAGTGTGATGAAGAGACTTGCACCATTATGACGTGTCTGGTCTTTTTGAGGTCACTGTGATGATGAGGGCTCTACCGTTATCAAGTGTCTGGGATTTATGAGGTCAGTGCCATGATGAGGCTTGCACAATTATGACATGTCTGGGCTTTATAAGGTCAGTGTGATGATGAGGCCTGCACCATTATGACATATCTGAGCTTTATGAAGTGTGTGCCATGAGGAGGCCTGCACCATTATGACATGTCTGGGCTTTATGACGTCACTGTGATGATGAGGCCTGCACCATTATGACGTGTCTGCTCTATAAGAGGTCGGTGCCATGACGAGGCCTGCACCATTATGACATGTCTGGGCTTTATGACGTCACTGTGATGATGAGGCCTGCACCATTATGACGTGTCTGCTCTATAAGAGGTCGGTGCCATGACGAGGCCTGCACCATTATGAGGTGTCTGGTCTTTTTGAGGTCACTGTGATGATGAGGCCTGCACCATTATGTGGTGTCAGGGCTTTTTGTAGTCAGTGTGATGACGAGGCCTGTACCAGTATGACAATGTCTGGCCTTTATCAGGTCACTGTGATGATGAGGTCTGAACCATTATGACATGTCTGGGCCTTATGATGTCAATGTGATTGTGAGGCCTGCACCATTATGACATGTCTGGGCTTTTAGAGGTCACTGTGATGATGAGGCCTGCGTCATTATGACATGTCTGGGCTTTATGAGGTCAGTGTGATGATGAGACCGCCACTGTTATTAGGTGTCTGGGCTTTTTCAGGTCCCTGTGATGATGAGGCCTGCACCATTATGACATGTCTGCTCTTTATTATGTCAATGTGATTATGAGGCCTGCACAATTATGACATGTCTGGGCTTTATGAGGTCTGTGCCATGAGGAGGCCTGCCCCATTATGACATGTCTGGGCCTTATGAGGTCACTGTGATGATGAGACCTGCACCATTATGAGGGCTATATGAGGTCGGAGCCATGACGAGGCCTGCACCATTATGACATGACTGGGCTTTATCAAATCAGTGTGATCATGAGGCCTGCACCATTATGACATGTCTGTGCTTTATGGTGTCAATGTGATGATGAGGCCTGCACAATTATGACATGTCTGGGCGTTATGAGCTCAGTGCCATGAGGAGGCCTGCCCCATGTCTGGACTTTATGAAGTCAGTGCCATGATGAGTCCTGCACCATTATGACATGTCTGGCCTTTTGAGGTCACTGTGATGAAGAGACTTCCACCATTATGACGTGTCTGTGTTTTATGAGGTCAGTGAGATGATGAGGCCTGCACCAGTATGACGTGTCTTCTCTATATGTGGTCGGTGCCAAGACAAGGCCTGCACCATTATGACATGTCTGGGCTTTATCAAATCAGTGTGGTGATTAGGCTTGAACCATTATGACATGTTTGGGCTTTATGAGGTCAGTGTGATTATGAGACCTGCACCATTATGACGTGTCTGGGCTTTATTATGTCAGTGTTATTATGAGACCTACATAATTATGAGGTGTCAGGGCTTTATGATGTCAGTGTGATGATGAGTCCTGCACCATTATGAGGTGTCTGGGCTTTATGAGGTCAGTGTGATGATGAGGCCTGGACCATTATGACATGTCTGGGCTTTATGACATCAGTGTGATAACGAGTCCTGCACCATTATGAGGGGTCTGGGTTTTATGAGGTCAGTGTGATGATGAGGCGTGCACC
>NW_024104010.1:0-10706 GCF_003945595.2 Pipra filicauda | reverse complement strand
CTGCACCATTTTGAGGTGTCTGGGCTTTTTGAGGTCAGTGTCATGATGAGGCCTGCACCGTTATGACATGTCTGGTCTTTATGAGGTCAGTGCCATGATGAGGCCTGAACCATTATGACATGTTTGGACTTTATGAAATCAGTGTGGTGATGAGACCTGAACCATTATGACATTTCTGAGCTTTATGACATCAGTGTGATGATGAATCCTGCACCATTATGCGGTGTCTGGGCTTTATGACATGAGTTTGATGATGAGGCCTGCACCATTATGACATGTCTGGGCTTTATGAGGTCAGTGTGATGATGAGGCCTGCTCTACTATGACATGTCTGGGCTTTATCAGGTCACTGTGATGATGAGGCCTGCACCATTATGACATGTCTGGACTTTATGATGTCAATGTGATGATGAGGCCTGCACCATTGTGATATGTCTGGATTTTATGAGGTCAGTGCCATGAGGAGGCCTGCACCTTTATGACATGTCTGGGCTTTATGAGGTCAGTGTGATGAAGAGACTTCCACCATTATGACGTGTCTGGGCTTTATGAGGTCACTGTGATTATGAGACCTGCATCATTATGTGGTGTCTGGGCTTTATGAGGTCAGTGTGATGATGAGTCCTGCACCATTATGACATGTCTGGGCTTTATGAGGTCAGTGCCATGATGAGGCCTGCACCATTTTGACATGTCTGGGCTTTATGAGGTCAGTGTGATGAAGAGACTTGCACCATTATGACGTGTCTGGGCTTTATGAGGTCAGTGCCATGATGAGGCCTGTACCATAATAAGGTGTCTGGGCTTTATGAGGTCACTGTGATGATTAGACGTGCACCATTTTTAGGTGTCTGGTCTTTTTGAGGTCACTGAGATGATGAGACATGCACCATTATGACGTGTCTCGTCTTTATGAGGTCAGTACCATGATGAGGCCTGCACCAGTATGACATGTCTGGCCTTTATCAGGTCACTGTGATGATGAGGTCTACACAATTATGACATGTCTGGGTTTTATAATGTCACTGTGATGATGAGGCCTGCAGGATTATGACATGTCTGGACTTTATGAGGTCAATGTGATGATGAGGCCTGCACCATTGTTACGTGTCTGGGCTTTATGAGGTCACAGTGATGATGAGGCCTGCACCATTATGAGGTGTCAGGGCTTTTTGAGGTCACTGTGATGATGAGACCTGCACCATTATGTGGTGTCTGGGCTTTATGAGGTCAGTGTGATGATGAGGCCTGCACCATTATGACATGTCTGGGCTTTATGAGGTCAGTGCCATAAGGAGACCTGTACCATTATGACATGTCTGGGCTTTATGAAGTCAGTGCCATGAGGAGGCCTGCACCATTATGACATGTCTGGCCTTTATCTGATCGGTGTGGTGATGAGGCCTGCACCATTATGACATGCCTGGGTTTTATGGTGTCAATGTGATGTTGAGTCCTGCACCCTTATGAGGTGTCTGGGCTTTTTGCTGTCAGTGTGATGATGAGGCCTGCACCATTATGACGTGTCTGGGCTTTATGAGGTCAGTGGCATGATGAGGCCTGCACCATTTTGACATGTCCGGGCTTTATGAGGTCAGTGTGATGAAGAGACTTCCAACATTATGACGTGTCTGGGCTTTATGAGGTCACTGTGATGATGAGGGCTCTACCGTTTTCAGGCGTCTGGGCTTTATGAGGTCAGTGCCATGATGAGACCTGCACCATTATGACATGTCTGGGCTTTATGAGGTCAGTGCCATGAGGAGGCCTCCACCGTTATCAGGTGTCTGGGCTTTATGAGGTCACTGTGATGATGAGACCTGCACCATTATGACATATCTGGATTTTATGACGTCAGTGCCGTGGTGAGGCCTGCACCATTATGACATTTCTGGGCTTTATGAGGTCAGTGTGATGAAGAGACTTCCACCATTATGACGTGTCGGGGCTTTATGAGGTCACTGTGATCATGAGGGCTCTACCGTTATCAGGTGTCTTGGCTTTATGAGGTCCGTGCCATGAGGAGGCCTGCACCATTATGACATGTCTGGGCTTTATGAGGTCAGTGTGATTATGAGGCCTGCACCATTATGACATGTCTGGGCTTTATGACATCACTGTGATGATGAGACCTGCACCATTATGAGGTGTCTGGGCTTTTTGAGGTCAGTGTCATGATGAGGCCTGCACCGTTATGACATGTCTGGTCTTTATGAGGTCAGTGCCATGATGAGGCCTGAACCATTATGACATGTCTGGACTTTATGAAATCAGTGTGGTGATGAGGCCTGAACCATTATGACATTTCTGAGCTTTATGACATCAGTGTGATGATGAATCCTGCACCATTATGAGGTGTCTGGGCTTTATGACATGAGTTTGATGATGAGGCCTGCACCATTATGACATGTCTGGCCTTTGTCAGGTCACTGTGATGATGAGACCTGCACCATTATGACATGTCTGGGCTTTATGAGGTCAGTGCCATGATGAGGCCTGCACCATTATGACGTGTCTGGGCTTTATGAGGTCACTGTGATGATGAGGGCTCTACCGTTATCAGGTGTCTGGGCTTTATGAGGTCAGTGTCATGATGAGGCCTCCACCGTTATCAGGTGTCTGGGCTTTATGAGGTCAGTGTGATGATGAGACCTGCACCATTATGACATGTCTGGGCTTTATGACGTCATTGTGGTGATGAGACCTGCACCATTATTACATGTCTGGGTTTTTTGAGGTCAGTACTATGACCAGACCTGCACCACTATGACATGTCGGGACTTTATCAGATCAGTGTGGTGATGACGCCTGCACCATTATTACATGTCTGGACTTTATGAAATCAGTGTGGTGATGAGGCCTGAACCATTATGACATTTCTGAGCTTTATGACATGAGTGTGATGATGAGGCCTGCACCATTATGACATGTCTGGGCTTTATGAGGTCAGTGTGATGATGAGGCCTGCTCTACTATGACATGTCTGGGCTTTATCAGGTCACTGTGATGATGAGGCCTGCACCATTATGACATGTCTGGACTTTATGATGTCAATGTGATGATGAGGCCTGCACCATTGTGATATGTCTGGGCTTTATGAGGTCAGTGGCATGAGGAGGCCTGCACCTTTATGACATGTCTGGGCTTTATGAGGTCAGTGTGATGAAGAGACTTGCACCATTATGACGTGTCTGGGCTTTATGAGGACACTGTGATGATGAGACCTGCACCATTATGACATGTGTTGGCTTTATCAAATCAGTGTGGTGCTGAGGCCTGCACCATTATGACATGTCTGGGCTCTATGAGGTCAGTGCCATGATGACGCCTGCACCATTATAACATGTCTGGGCTCTATGAGGTCTGTGCCATGATGACGCCTGCAGCATTATAACATGTCTGGGCTTTTTGAGGTCAGTGCCATGATGAGGCCTGTACCATAATAAGGTGTCTCGGATTTATGAGGTCACTGTGATGATTAGACGTGCACCGTTATTAGGTGTCTGGTCTTTTTGAGGTCACTGAGATGATGAGACATGCACCATTATGACATGTCTCGTCTTTATGAAGTCAGTACCATGATGAGGCCTGCACCAGTATGACATGTCTGGCCTTTATCAGGTCACTGTGATGATGAGGCCTGCACAATTATGGCATGTCTGGGTTTTATAATGTCACTGTGATGATGAGACCTGCAGCATTATGACATGTCTGGGCTTTATGAGGTCACAGTGATGATGAGACCTGCACCATTATGAGGTGTCAGGGCTTTTTGAGGTCACTGTGATGATTAGACCTGCACCATTATGACATGTCTGGGCTTTATGAGGTCACTGTGATGATGAGACCTGCACCATTATGTGGTGTCTGGGCTTTATGAGGTCAGTGTGATGATGAGGCCTGCACCATTATGACATGTCTGGGCTTTATGAGGTCAGTGCCATAAGGAGACCTGCACCATTATGACATGTCTGGGCTTTATGAGGTCAGTGCCATGAGGAGGCCTGCACCATTATGACATGTCTGGCCTTTATCTGATCGGTGTGGTGATGAGACCTGCACCATTATGACATGCCTGGGTTTTATGGTGTCAATGTGATGTTGAGTCCTGCACCCTTATGAGGTGTCTGGGCTTTTTGCTGTCAGTGTGATGATGAGGCCTGCACCATTATGACGTGTCTGGGCTTTATGAGGTCAGTGGCATGATGAGGCCTGCACCATTTTGACATGTCCGGGCGTTATGAGGGCATGGATGAAGAGACTCCAACATTTGACTTGTCTGTGCTTTATGAGGTCACTGTGATGAGGAGGGCGCGCCGGTTTCAGGCTTCTGGGCTTGATGAGGTCAGTGCCATGATGAGGCCTGCACCATTATGACATGTCTGGGCTTTATGAGGTCAGTGCCATGATGAGGTGTGACGCATTATGAGCTGTCTGGGCTTTATGAGGTAAGTGCCATGATGAGGCCTGCACCACTGTGCCATGTCTGCGCTTTATGAGGTCAGTGCCATGATGAGGCCTGCGCCATTATGACATTTCTGGGCTTTATGAGGTCAGTGTGATGAAGAGACTTCCACCATTATGACGTGTCGGGGCTTTATGAGGTCACTGTGATGATGAGGGCTCTACCGTTATCAGGTGTCTGGGCTTTATGATGTCAGTGCCATGATGAGGCCTGCACCAGTACGACATGTCTGGGCTATATGAGGTCAGTGCCATGATGAGGCCTCCACCGTTATCAGGTGTCTGGGCTTTATGAGGTCGGTGTGATGATGAGATCTGCACCATTATGATATGTCTGGGCATTATGACGTCAGTGTGGTGATGAGGCCTGCACTATTATGACATATCTGGGCTTTATGACGTCAGTGCCATGAGGAGGCCTGCACCATTATGACATGTCTGGGTTTTATGCGGTCAGTGCCATGATGAGGCCTGCACCAGTATGACATATCTGGGCTTTATGGGGTCAGTGCCATGATGAGGCCTGCACCATTATGACGCCTCTGGTCTTTATCAAATCAGTGTGGTGATGAGGCCTGCACCATTATGACATGTCTGGGCGTTATGAGGTCAGTGTGATGATGAGGCCTGCACCATTATGACATGTCTTTGCTTTATGACATCAGTGTGATGATGAGTCCTGCACCATTATGAGGTGTCTGGACTTTATGAGGCCAGTGTGATGATGAGGTCTGCACCATTATGACGTGTCTCGTCTTTATGAGGTCAGTGCCATGATGAGACCTGCACCAGTATGACATGTCTGGGCTTTATGAGGTCAGTGCCATGAGGAGTCCTGCACTATTATGCCATGTCTGGACTTTATGAGATCACTGTGATGATGAGGACTGCAACATTATGAGGTGTCTGGTCTTTTTGAGGTTACTGTGATGATGAGACCTGCACCATTATGTGGTTTCTGGGTTTTATAAGGTTAGTTTGATGATGAGACCTGCACCATTATGACATGTCTGGGATTTATGAGGTCAGTGCCATGAGAAGACCTGCACCATTATGGCATGTCTGGGCTTTATGAGGTCAGTGTGATTATGAGGCCTGCACCATTATGACACGTCTGGGCTTTATGACATCACTGTGATGATGAGGACTGCACCATTATGACATGTCTGGGCTTTTTGAGGTCAGTGTGATGATGAGGCCTGCGCCATTATGACATGTCTGGTCTTTATGAGGTCAGTGCCATGATGCGGCCTGCACCATTCTGACATGTCTGGACTTTATGAAATCAGTGTGGTGATGAGGCCTGAACCATTATGACATTTCTGGGCTTTATGACATCAGTGTGATGATGAGTCCTGCACCATTATGAGGTGTCTGGGCTTTATGACATGAGTGTGATGATGAGGCCTGCACCATTATGACATGTCTGGGCTTTATGAGGTCAGTGTGATGATGAGGCCTGCTCTACTATGACATGTCTGGGCTTTATGAGGTCACTGTGATGATGAGGCCTGCACCATTATGACAGGTCTGGACTTTATGAGGTCAGTGCCATGATGAGGCCTGTACCATTATGACATGTCTGGGCTTTATGAGGTCAGTGCCATGAGGAGGGCTGCACCATTATGACATGTCTGGGCTTTATGAGGTCAGTGCCATGAGGAGGCCTGCACCATTATGACATGTCTGGGCTTTATGATGTCAGTGCCATGAGGAGACCAGCACCATTATGACATGGCTGGGGTTTATGAGGTCACTGTGATTATGAGACCTGCACCATTATGACATGTCTGGGCGTTATGAGGTCAGTGCCATGAGGATACCTGCACCATTATTACATGTCTGGACTATATGAAGTAAGTGCCATGGCGAGACCTGCAACATTATGAGGTGTCTGGAGTTTATGAGGTCAGTGCCATGATGAGACCTGCACCATTATGACATGTCTAGGCTCTATTGGGTCAGTGCTATGAGGAGGCCTGCACCATTATGACATGTCTGGGCTTTATGAGGTCAGTGCCATGATGACGCCTGCACCATTATGACATATCTGGGCTTTAGGAGGTCAGTGCCATGATGAGGCCTTCACCATAATGCCGTGTCTGGGCTTCATCAGGTCACTGTGATAATGAGGTCTGCACCATTATGAGGTGTCTGGGTTTTAAGCGGGCACTGTGATGATGAGACCTGCAGCATTCTGACATGTCTGGGTTTTATGAGGTCAGTGTGCTGTTGAGTCCTGCACCCTTATGAGGTGTCTGGGCTTTTTGCTGCCAGTGTGATGATGAGGCCTGCACCATTATTACATGTCTGGGCTTTATGAGGTCAGTGTGATGATGAGGCCTGCACCATTATGACATGTCTGGGCTTTATGAGGTCAGTGCCATAAGGAGACTTCCACCATTATGACATGTCTGGGCTTTATGAGGTCAGTGCCATGAGGAGGCCTGCACCATTATGACGTCTGGCCTTTATCTGATCGGTGTGGTGATGAGGCCTGCACCATTATGACATGCCTGGGTTTTATGGTGTCAATGTGATGTTGAGTCCTGCACCCTTATGAGGTGTCTGGGCTTTTTGCTGTCAGTGTGATGATGAGGCCTGCACCATTATGACGTGTCTGGGCTTTATGAGGTCAGTGGCATGATGAGGCCTGCACCATTTTGACATGTCCGGGCTTTATGAGGTCAGTGTGATGAAGAGACTTCCAACATTATGACGTGTCTGGGCTTTATGAGGTCACTGTGATGATGAGGGCTCTACCGTTTTCAGGCGTCTGGGCTTTATGAGGTCAGTGCCATGATGAGACCTGCACCAGTATGACATGTCTGGGCTTTATGAGGTCAGTGCCCAGAGCGAGGCCTCCAACCGTTACAAGGCTGTCCTTCGGCTTTAGAGGTCAACTGTGATGATGAGACCTGCACCATATGACAGATCTGGATTTTATGACGTCAGTGCCGTGATGACGCCTGCACCATTATGACATTTCTGGGCTTTATGAGGTCAGTGTGATGAAGAGACTTCCACCATTATGACGTGTCGGGGCTTTATGAGGTCACTGTGATGATGAGGGCTCTACCGTTATCAGGTGTCTGGGCTTTATGAGGTCACTGTGATGATGAGACCTGCACCATTATGACATATCTGGATTTTATGACGTCAGTGCCATGATGAGGCCTGCACCAGTACGACATGTCTGGGCTATATGAGGTCAATGCCATGATGAGGCCTGCACCATTATGACATGTCTGGACTTTATGATGACAGTGTGATGATGAGACCTGCACCATTATGACATATCTGGGATTTATGAGGTCAGTGCCATGATGAGGCCTGCACCATTTTGACTTGTCTGGGCTTTATGAGGTCCGTGTGATGAAGAGACTTCCACCATTATGACATGTCTGGGTTTATGAGGTCACTGTGATGATGAGGGCTCTACCGTTTTCAGGTGTCTCGGCTTTATGAGGTCAGTGCCATGATGAGACCTGCACCACTATGACATGTCTTGGCTTTATGAGGTCAGTGCCATGAGGCGGCCTCCACCGTTATCAGGTGTCTGGGATTTATGAGGTCAGTGTGATGATGAGTCCTGCACCATTATGACATATCTGGGCTTTATGAGGTCAGTGTGATGATGAGACCTGCACCATTTTGACATGTCCGGGCTTTATGAGGTCAGTGTGATGAAGAGACTTCCAGCATTATGACGTGTCTGGGCTTTATGAAGTCACTGTGCTGATGAGACCTGCACCATTATGACATGTTTGGGTTTTATGAGGTCAGTGTCATAAGGAGGCCTGCACCATTATGACATGTCTGGGCTTTATGAGGTCAGTGCCATGATGCGGCCTGCACCATTCTGACATGTCTGGGCTTTATAAAGTCAGTGTGATTATGAGGCCTGCACAATTATGAGGTGTCTGGGATTTATGAGGTCAGTGTGATGAAGAGACTTCCACCATTATGACATGTCTGGGCTTTATGACATCAGTGTGATGATGAGGGCTCCGCCGTTATCGGGTGTCTGGGCTTTATGAGTTCAGTGTGACGATGAGGCCTGCACCATTTTGACATGTCTGGGCTTTATGACGACACTGTGATTATGAGACCTGCATTATTATGTCGTGTCTGGGCTTTATGAGGTCAGTGCCATGATGAGGCCTGCGCCATTATGACATATCTGGTCTTTATGAGGTCAGTGTCATGATGAGGCCTGCACCATTATGACATATCTGGTCTTTATGAGGTCAGTGCCATTTGGAGACCTGCACCATTATGACATGTCTGGGCTTTATGAGGTCCGTGTGATGAAGAGGGCTCTACCGTTTTCAGGCGTCTGGGCTTTATGAGGTCAGTGCCATGATGAGACCGGCACCAGTATGACATGTCTGGGCTTTATGACGTCAGTGCCATGATGAGACCTGCACCAGTATGACATGTCTGGGCTTTATGAGGTCAGTGCCATGAGGAGACCTCCACCGTTATCAGGTGTCTGGGCTTTATTAGGTCAGTGTGATGATGAGGCCTGGACCATTATGACATATCTGGGCTTTATGAGGTCAGTGTGGTGATGATACCTGCAGCATTATGACGTATCTGGGTTTTATGACGTCAGTGCCATTTGGAGGCCTGCACCATTATGACATGTCTGGATTTTAATAGGACGGTGTGGTGATGAGGCCTGCACCATTATGACATGTCTGGGTTTTATGAGGTCAGTGCCATGAGGAGACCTGCACCATTATGACATGTCTTGGTTTTATGAGGTCAGTGCCATGAGGCGGCCTGCACCATTATGACATGTCTGGGTATTATGCGGTCAGTGCCATGATGAGGCCTGCACCAGTATGACATATCTGGGCTTTATGGGGTCAGTGCCATGATGAGGCCTGCACCATTATGACGCCTCTGGTCTTTATCAAATCAGTGTGGTGATGAGGCCTGCACCATTATGACATGTCTGGGCGTTATGAGGTCAGTGTGATGATGAGGCCTGCACCATTATGACATGTCTTTGCTTTATGACATCAGTGTGATGATGAGTCCTGCACCATTATGAGGTGTCTGGACTTTATGAGGCCGGTGTGATGAACAGGTCTGCACCATTATGACGTGTCTCGTCTTTATGAGGTCAGTGCCATGATGAGGCCTGCACAAGTATGACATATCTGGGCTTTATGAGGTCAGTGCCATGAGGAGTCCTGCACCATTATGACATGTCTGGACTTTATGAGGTCACTGTGATGATGAGGAAGGCAACATTCTGAGGTGTCTGGTCTTTTTGAGGTTACTGTGATGATGAGACCTGCACCATTATGTGGTTTCTGGGTTTTATGAGGTTAGTTTGATGATGAGACCTGCACCATTATGACATGTCTGGGATTTATGAGGTCAGTGCCATGAGAAGACCTGCACCATTATGGCATGTCTGGGCTTTATGAGGTCAGTGTGATTATGAGGCCTGCACCATTATGACATGTCTGGGCTTTATGACATCACTGTGATGATGAGGACTGCACCATTATGACATGTCTGGGCTTTTTGAGGTCAGTGTGATGATGAGGCCTGCGCCATTATGACATGTCTGGTCTTTATGAGGTCAGTGCCATGATGCGGCCTGCACCATTCTGACATGTCTGGACTTTATGAAATCAGTGTGGTGATGAGACCTGAACCATTATGACATTTCTGGGCTTTATGACATCAGTGTGATGATGAGTCCTGCACCATTATGAGGTGTCTGGGCTTTATGACATGAGTGTGATGATGAGGCCTGCACCATTATGACATGTCTGGGCTTTATGAGGTCAGTGTGATGATGAGGCCTGCTCTACTATGACATGTCTGGGCTTTATGAGGTCAGTGTGATGATGAGGCCTGCACCATTATGACAGGTCTGGACTTTATGATGTCAATGTGATGATGAGGCCTGCACCATTATGAGGTGTCTGGTCTTTTTGAAGGCAGGGCCATGAGGAGGCCTGCACCATTATGACATGTCTGGGCTTTATGAGGTCTGTGTGATGAAGAGACTTGCACCATTATGACGTGTCTGGGCTTTATGACGTCACTGTGATTATGAGACCTGCATCATTATGTGGTGTCTGGGCTTTATGAGGTTAGTGTGATTATGAGACCTGCACCATTATGACATGTCTGGGCTTTATGAGGACAGTGTGATGATGAGACCTGCACCATTATGATGTCTCTGGGCTTTATCAAATCAGTGCGGTGATGAG
>NW_024104009.1:0-10712 GCF_003945595.2 Pipra filicauda | reverse complement strand
CCCTCCCCACCCTCCCAGCCAGGAATTCCTTCCCAATATCCCGTGGAAACCTCCCCTTTTCCAGTTTGAAGCCATTCCCTGTGTCCCGTGACCAGGAACATCCCAAGGAAGGCCCAAGTGTGAGTTCAGAGGGTGGAAAAGGATTCCCAGGCCTGGCCTAACCCCTGATTCCAGTATCCCCAATTTCCAGGGGGATATTCCTCCATTCCCTCCTCCTTCCTTAAGTCCCGCTGGCTGAGCTGCAGGAGTTGGGGTGGGATTGCAGGAGTTGGGGTGGGATTGCAGGAATTGGGGTGGGATTGCAGGAGTTGGGGTGGGATTGCAGGAATTTGGGGTGGGATTGCAGGAATTGGGGTGGGATTGCAGGAGTTGGGGTGGGATTGCAGGAATTTGGGGGGGGATTGCAGGAATTGGGGTGGGATTGCAGGAGGGACGTCCATTCTCACCCCCTGCCACGGGCAGGGACACCTCCCACCACCCCAGGGTGATCCAACCTGGCCTGGGACACTCCCAGGGATCCAGGGGCAGCCACAGCTCCTCTGGGAATTCCATCCCAGCCCCTCCCCACCCTCCCAGCCAGGAATCCCTTCCCACTATCCCCCCTAACCCTGGGAAGCCATTCCCTGGGTGCTGTCCCTCCAGCCCTTGGCCCCAGTCCCTCTCCAGCTCTCCTGGAGCCCCTTCAGGCCCTGGAAGGGGCTCCAAGGTCTCCCTGGATCCTTCCCCTTCTCCAGGGGAACATTCCCAGCTCTCCCAGCCTGGCTCCAGAGCAGAGGGGCTCCAGCCCCGGGAGCAGCTCCGTGTCCCCCTCTGGATTCACTCCCAGCAGCTCCACGTCTGCGTCACACCCACACCCTCCAGCCCCAGCACCTCGGGAAGCAGGTGAGGGGGATCCCAGGGAAAGGAACAGCTTCCCAAACGGAGCTCCCAGAGGGTTGGGAGCGGTGCCAGCCTGTCCCCCCCCGTGGCACAGGGACCCCCCCCGTGGCACAGGGACCCCCCCCCGTGGCACAGGGCCCCCCCCGTGGCACAGGGACCCCCCCCCGTGGTCACAGGGACCTTCCCCCGTGGCACAGGGGACCCCCCCGTGGCACAGGGAACCTCCCCCGTGGCCACAGGGACCCCCCCCGTGGCACAGGGACCCCCCCCCGTGGCACCGGGACCCCCCCGGGCCCAGGGACCTCCCGTGGCCACAGGGACCCCCCCGTGGCACAGGGACCCCCCCCGTGGCACAGGGACCCCCCCCGTGGCACAGGGACCCCCCCCGTGGCACAGGGACCTCCCCCGTGGCACAGGGACCCCCCCCGTGCGCACAGGGCCCCCCGTGGCACAGGGACCTCTCCCGTGGGCACAGGGACCCTCCCCGTTTCACAGGGGGACCCACCCCCCCCGTGGCACAGGGACCCCCCCCGTGGCCACGGGAGGGGACCCCCCCCGTGGCACATGGACCCCCCCCCGTGCACAGGGACCTCCCCCACCCGTGGCACAGGGACCCCCCCGTGGCACATGGCCCTCCCCGTGGCACCGGGGCCCCACCGTGGCAACAGGGACCATCCCCCGTGGCACTAGGGTACCCCCCCCGTGGCACATGGGAACCTCCCCGTGGCCCAGGGACCCCCCGTGGCACCGGGACCCCCCCGTGGCACAGGCCCCCCCGTGGCACGGGACCCTCCCGTGGCACAGGGGACCTCCCCCGTGGCACAGGGGGACCTCCCCGTGGCACAGGGACCTCCCCGTGCCACTAGGGACCCTCCCCGTGGCACAGGGACCCCCCCCGTGGCACAGGGACCCTCCCCGTGGCACAGGGACCTCCCCCGTGGCACAGGGACCTCCCCCGTGGCACAGGGACCCTCCCCGTGGCACAGGGACCCTCCCCGTGGCACAGGGACCCCCCCGTGGGCCACCGGGACCCCCCCCGTGGCACAGGGGGAACCCCCCCCGTTGGCCAGGGACCCTCCCGGGCACAGGGACCTCCCCGTTGGCCCACCGGGCCCCCCCCCGTGGCTACAGGGGTGACCCCCCCGTGGCACCGGGAACCCTCCCGTGGCCACAGGGAACCTTTCCCCCCGTGGCACAGGGGACCCCCCCCCCCGTGGCCACAGGGACCTCCCCCGTGGCACAGTGACCCCCCCCCGTGGCACAGGGACCCCCCCCCGTGGCACAGGGACCCCCCCCCGTGGCACAGGGACCCCCCCCGTGGCACTCACGTGGCCAAGCGGGGGGAGGGGGGGGGGGGAGGAGGGGGGGGGGGGGGGGACAGGGGGGGGGGGGGGGGAGGGGGAGGGGGGGGACCCCCCCCCGTGGCACAGGGACCCCCCCCCGTGGCACAGGGACCCCCCCCGTGGCACTCACGTGGCTCATCCTGTCCACGGTGGTGCTGAGCAGGAAGAGGGTGTTGACGCTGATGCTCCTCACGCTGTCGCTCGTCAGCTCCTCGGGGTCCGGGGGGCTCTTTTTGGGGGGCTGGAAGGGACCCCGAAACCCCCTTGGTTTTGGGAGCTCCCCACAGAGATCCCAACAGAGCATCGAAGGGATAACGGGAAGGGCCCGGGGGTGGGATGGGTTGTGCCCCCCAAAAAAGGGGGGTCAGCACCCCGGTGGGGTGAGGGGTGTGGGGTGGGCAGGTTTGGGGTCACCAGGGAGGCCCCCCCAGGCCTGGTTGGGGTGGAGGGGAGGTGGTTGGGGTGCAGGGAGAGGGGTCGTTGTGGTGTTCTCCTGCTGGGCCAGGGGAAAAAGGGGGGGGGAAAGGGGGGGGAAAAGGGGGGGGGGAAAGGGTGGGGAGAAACGGAGGGGGGAAGGGAAAAAAAGGGGGGGAAAAGGGGGTAGAAAGGAGGAAAAAGAGGGGAAAAAGGGGGGGAAAAGGGGGGGAAAAAGGGGGGAAAAGGGGGGGGAAGGGGAAAAAAGGGGGGGGGCAAACAGGGGGGGAGGGGGGAAAAAGTGGGGGGGAGGAAAAAAGGGTGGGGGAAAAAAAAAAAAAAAAGGGAGGGGAAAAAGGGAGGGGGGAAAAAAGGGCGGGGAGAAAAAAGGTGGGGGAAAAAGGGTGGGGGGAAAAGGGGGGGGAAAAAAGGGAGGGAAAAAAGGGTGGGGGAAAAAAGGGAGGGGAAAAAGGCAGGAAAAAAAGGGAGGGAAAAAAGGGTGGAAAAAAAGGGAGGGAAAAAAGGGGTGGGGAAAAAAGACAGGAAAAAAGGGTGGGAAAAAAAGGCAGGAAAAAAGGGTGGGAAAAAGGGGACGGGAAAAAAGGAGGGGGAAAAAAGGGTGGGGGAAAAAGGGTGGGGAAAAAAAGGCAGGGGAAAAAAGGGCAGGGAAAAATGGGCGGGGAAAAAAGGGTGGAGGAAAAAGGGAGGGGAAAAAGGGGTGGGAAAAAAAGACGGGGAAAAAAGGTGGGAAAAAAAGGTAGGAAAAAAGGGTGGGGAAAAAAGAGTGAGGAAAAAAGAGCGAGGAAAAAAGGGTGAGGGAAAAAGGGTGAGGGAACACGGGAGGGGAGAAAGGGGGGGAAGGAGAAAGGGGTGGGGAAAAAGGAAAAAAAGGCAGGGAAACAAGGGGGTGGGGGGGAAAAAAGGGGGGGAAAAAAGGGGGAGGGAAGGGGGAAATGAGGGGGAAAAAAGGGGGGAAAAGGGAGGGAAAAAGGGGGGAATGAGGGAAAAAAGGGGGGAAAGGAGGGGGGGAAATGAGGGGGGAAAAGGGGGGAAATGCGGGGGGAAAAGGGGGGGAAAAAGGGGGAAAAAAGAGGGGAAAAAAAAAAGGCAGGAAGGAAAAAAGGGTGGCCGGAAAAAACAGGTAGGAAAAAAGGGAGGGACAAAGAGGGAAAAAAGGGAAGGAAAAAAAGGGTTGGGGAGGAAAAAAAGGGACGGAAAAGAACGGGAGGGGAAAAAAAAAAAAAAAAGGGTGGGGGGAAAAAGGAACAAATGGAGGGGAAAAAAAGGCAGGAAAAAAGGCAGGAAAAAAGGGTGGAAAAAAAGGGAGGGAAAAAAGGGTGGAAAAAAAAGCGTGGAACAAAAGGGCGGGAAAAAAGGTGGGGGAAGGAAAAGAAAAAAAAAAAAGAAACAAAGGGAGGAAAAAAAGGGACGGGAAAAACAGGGGGGTGGGGAAAAAAAAGACAGGAGAAAAAACAAAGGGTGGGAAAAAAGGCATGAGGAAAAACGGGTGGGGAAAAAAAGGAGGGAAAAAAGGGGGGAAAAAGGGAGGCGAAAAAGTGGTAGGAAAAACGGTCGAGGGAAACAGGGGGGGAAAAAGGGTGGGGAAAAAGGGTGGGGAAAAAGGGTGGGGAAAAAGGGTGGGGAAAATGTGCAGGAAAAAAGGGTGGGAAAAAAGAGTGGGAAAAAAAGAGCAGGAAAAAGGGTGGGAAAAAAGGGCGGGAAAAAAGGGCAGAAAAAAAAAGAGAGGGAAAAAAAGGGCAGGAAAAAAAAGAAGGGAGAAAAATGGAGGGAGAAAAAGGGCAGGAAGAAAAGGGCAGGAAGAAAAGGGCGAGAGAAAAAGGGTGGGGAAAAAAGAGGGGGGAAAAAAGGGTGGGAAAAAGGCAGGAAAAAAGGGTGGGAAAAAAGAGTGGGAGAAAAAAGGGGGGGAAAAAAGACAGGGGAAAAAAGGGGGTAAAAAAGAACGGGAGAAAAAAGGGTGGGGAAAAAAAGGGAGGAAAAAAAGGCAGGAAAAAAGGCAGGAAAAAAGAGTGAGGAAAAAAGGGCGGGAGAAAAAAAAATGGGAAAAAAAGGGGCAGAAGAAAAGGGGGGCAAAAAGGGGGGAAAAAAGGGCGAGAAAAAAAGGGGGGGGGGAAAGGAGGGAAAAAAGGGTAGGAGAAAAAAGGGTGGGAGAAAAAGAGGTGGGAAAAAAAGGTGGGAAAAAAGGGCAGTAAAAAAATAGAAGGAGAAAAAAAGAGGGAGAAAAAAAAGAGGGAGAAAAAGGCAGGAGAAAAAGGGCAGGGAAAAAAGGATGGGGAAAAAAGGGATGGGAAAATGGGGGGAAAAAAGGGTGGGGAAAAAGGGGGGAGTAAAGGGAGGGAAAAGGGGAGGAGAGAAGGGGGTGAAGAAGGGGGGAAAAGTGTGGCAAAAGGGGGGGAACAAGGGGGGAAAAAGTGGGAAAAAAGTGGGGAAAAAAACAACAAGTGAAGAAAAGGAAGAGAAGAAAAAAGAAAAAGAAAAAAAGGAAGGGTTGCAAACAACACAAAGAAGAGAAGAAGACGAAGGAGGGTCGAGAGAAATGAAGAGGAATAGAAAGACAGCTGACTAGAAAAAAAGGGTTAAAAAGGGTGAGGAAAAAAAAGGCCGAAAAAGGAAAACAAAGAGCAGAAAGGGTGAGAGAAAAAAAGGTGGGGAAAAAGGGCGTGGAAAAAAGGGCAGGAAAAAAGGGTGGAAAAAAAGAAGAGGGAAAAAAAGAAGTGGGAAAAAAGAGGTGGGGAAAAAGGGCAGGAAAAAAAAGGAGGGAGAAAAGAAAAACGGATGGGAGAGAAAAAAGAGTGGGAGAAAAGGGTGGGAGAAAACGGTCGGGAGGAGAAAACGGGGGAAAAAAACGGGGGGAAAACCGGGGTGGGGAACATGAGGGGAAAAAAGGGGGGAAAAGGGGGGGAAGGGTGGGAAAAAAGGGTGGGGAAAAAAGGGAGGGGAAAAAAGAGGAGGGAAAAAAAGAAGTGGGAAAAAAGGGGTGGGGAAAAAGGGCAGGAAAATAAAGGAGGGAGAAAAAAGGAGGGATGAAAAGGGCGGGAGAAAAAGGGTGGGAGAAAAAGGGGGAAAAAAATGGGAAAAAAGGGGGGAAAAAAGGGGGGAAAAAGGAGGGAAAAAAGGGGGGAAAAAGGGGGGAAAAAAGAGGGAAAAAAAGGGGGAAAAAAAGGGGGAAAAAAAGGGGGAAAAAAAGGTGGGGAGGAATGGGAAGAGGAAAACAAGGTTGGGAGGGGACTGGGATAAAAAAGGGTTTTGGGGGGAAAAAAAGGGGGGACAACAAGGGGAAAAAAAGGGGGGGGGGGAAGGGGGTGTGCAAAAAAGGGTGGGGAACAAAAAAAAGGGCGGGCAAAAAAAAAACAGAGGAGGGAAAAAAAAAGAAGTGGGGAAAAAAAAGAGGTGGGGAAAGGGTCAGGAAAATAAAAGGAGGGAGAAAAATGGAGGGAGAAAAAGGGCGGGAAGAAAAATGGCGGGAGAAAAAGGGGAAAAAAAACGGGAAAAAAGGGGGGAAAAAAGGGGGGAAAAAGGAGGGAAAAAAGGGGGGAAAAAAGAGGGAAAAAAGGGGGAAAAAAGGGGGAAAAAAAGGGGAAAAAAAAGGGGGAAAAAAAGGGGGAAAAAAAGGGGGAAAAAAAGGGGGAAAAAAAGGGGGAAAAAAAGGGGGGAAGGGTGGGCAAAAAAGGGTGGGGAAAAAAGGGCGGGAAAAAAAAGAGGAGGGAAAAAAAGAAGTGGGGAAAAAAGAGGTGGGGAAAAAGGGCAGGAAAATAAAGGAGGGAGAAAAATGGAGGGATGAAAAGGGCGGGAGAAAAAGGGTGGGAGAAAAAGGGGGAAAAAAATGGGAAAAAAGGGGGGAAAAAAGGGGGGAAAAAGGAGGGAAAAAAGGGGGGGAAAAGGGGGGAAAAAAGAGGGAAAAAAAGGGGGAAAAAAAGGGGGGAAAAAGGGGGAAAAAAAGGGGGAAAAAAAGGGGGAAAAAGGGGGGAAGGGTGGGAAAAAAGGGTGGGGAAAAAAGGGCGGGAAAAAAAGAGGAGGGAAAAAAAGAAGTGGGGAAAAAAGAGGTGGGGAAAAAGGGCAGGAAAATAAAGGAGGGAGAAAAAAGGAGGGATGAAAAGGGTGGGAAGGAAAAGGGCGGGAAGAAAAATGGCGGGAGAAAAAGGGGAAAAAAAACGGGAAAAAAGGGGGGAAAAAAGAGAAGGGAAAAAAGGTGGGGGAAAAAAAGGCAGGGAGAAAAGGGCAGGGGGGGAAAAAGGGCACGCAGAGCTCACCCCGCTGTCCCCGCCGGCGGGCAGGGCGCACTGGCGCACCAGGAACTCCAGCAGGGCCTCCCCGCCCGGCTGCTCCAGGTAGCCGTGGTGGGCCATGGCGCTGATCACCTGCACCAGCGCCCGCCGCACCTGCACGGGGAGAGAACCACGTCAGAGACCGAAAGGGTTCGGGATTTGGGCATTCCAGGGTTGCCAAGGGACTCCTGTGGGCTTCTGCGGGCCTTTTGCACTGTGGTAGTTTGGTCTGGGCCTTCCTTGGTGACCGGTTTGTAACCAAGGAAGGGCCCAGATTTACCCGGTATTCCCTATGATTTTTACATAAGTCGGGCTATAAGAAGAAAGGAGGAAAGGTTTTTGCCCCTCTTTCCTTCCGGTGGCTTTGGAGGTGCAGGTTTCCCTGCTGTTGAGTCTGTCGGGTTGGGGAGTGAGGCCTGGTAAGGCCTAGTGAGGCCTAGCGAGGCCTAGTGAGGCCTGGTAAGGCCTAGTGAGGCCTAGTGAGGCCTGGTAAGGCCTAGTGAGGCCTGGTGAGGCCTGGTGAGGCCTGGTGAGGCCTGGTACGGCCTGGCGAGGCCTAGTGAGGCCTAGTTAACACCTTGTAGGTTTTAGTGCCTAGTGAGGCCTGATGAGGCCCGGTGAGGCCTGGTAAGGCCTAGTGAGGCCCAGTGAGGCCTGGTAAGGCCTAGTGAGGCCTGGTGAGGCCTGGTACGGCCTGGCAAGGCCTGGTGAGGCCTGGTGAGGCCTAGTGAGGCCTAGTTAACACCTTGTAGGTTTTAGTGCCTAGTGAGGCCTGGTGAGGCCCAGTGAGGCCCGGTAAGGCCTAGTGAGGCCTAGTGAGGCCTGGTGAGGCCTAGTGAGGCCTAGTGAGGCCTGGTAAGGCCTAGTGAGGCCTAGTGAGGCCTGGTGAGGCCTGGTGAGGCCTGGTGAGGCCTGGTGAGGCCTAGTTAACACCTTGCAGGTTTTAGTTCAAACCGGTGGAATTATTCCCAGAGCGTGACATGTTGGGTCCTCGATGTGGGAACGTGCCCAGATCTGTGGGTGGCTTGGCTGAGGTTGCGTGGGAGAAGACACACAAAATTTATGCGTTTTGTACGTTCCTGTTAGGTCAGAAATTCCTACGTGCACAGTACGTCTAAAGTGGAAAATAATTTAATGCAAAGTAATACAGACTTTGCTGGAAGAACATTTTAGGAGCTGGTTAATGTCATGTTCTCCTCACTGGAACAAAGGCCTTGTTAAAGAAAGAACAGGAGTAGCACACACAGAGTAATAAATGAAGTAAACTAGAGGTTTGAATAAGATTTAGAAGGCCCAGAGCCAGGATTTTGCAAGCTTGAAGAATAAAGGTCACCTCATTGAAGAGGTCAAATTGAGGAAGATGTCCATGACAACCACCAGAGGGATGAAGGCTTGAGGAGAAGACCCCCAGTTTAAACTGTTAAAATAAACCCTACCTGTATATGTTTAAATTGTCAAAATAAACCCTACCTACATATGTTTAAACTGTTAAATTAACCCTACTTATATATATTTAAATTGTTAAACTAAACCCTACCTATATATGTTTAAATTATTAAAATAAACCCTACCTATATATATTTAAATTGTTAAACTAAACCCTACTTATATATATTTAAATTGTTAAAATAAACCCTACCTATATATGCTTAAACTGTTAAAATGAACCCTACCTATATATGTTTAAATTGTTAAAATAAACCCTAGTTATGTATGTTTAAATTGTTAAATTAAACCCTACCTATATATGTTTAAACTGTTAAAATAAACCCTACCTGTATATGTTTAAACTGTTAAAATAAACCCTATATATATAGGTTTAAATTGTTAAAATAAACCCCACCTAAATATGTTTAAATTGTTAAATAAATCCTGCCTATACATGTTTAAATTGTTAAACTAAACCCTACCTGTATATGTTTAAATTGTTAAAATAAACCCTACCTATGTATGTCCAAATTGTCAAAATAAACTCTACCTATGTATGTTTAAACTGTTAAACTAAACCCTACCTATATATGTTTAAACTGTTAAACTAAACCCTACTTATATATGTTTAAACTGTTAAAATAAACCCTGCCCATATATATTTAAATTGTTAAACTAAACCCTACCTATATATGTTTAAATTGTTAAAATAAACCCTACCTATATATGTTTAAATTGTCAAAATAAACCCTACCTACATATGTTTAAACTGTTAAATTAACCCTACTTATATATATTTAAATTGTTAAAATAAACCCTACCTATATATGTTTAAACTGTTAAAATGAACCCTACCTATATATGTTTAAATTGTTAAAATAAACCCTAGCTATGTATGTTTAAATTGTTAAATTAAACCTTACCTATATAGATTTAAATTATCAAAATAAATCCTACCTATATATGTTTAAATTTTTAAAATAAACCCTACCTATGTATGTTCAAACAGTTAAAATAAACCCTACTTATATATGTTTAAATTGTTAAAATAAACCCTACCTATATATGTTTAAACTGTTAAACTAAACCCTACCTATATATGTTTAAATTGCCAAACTAAACCCTACCTATATATATTTAAATTGTTAAACTAAACCCTACTTATATATCTTTAAATTGTTAAAATAAACCCTACCTATATAGGTTTAAATTGTTAAAATAAACCTCACCTATATATGTTTAAATTAATAAAATAAACCCTACCTACATATGTTTAAATTTTTAAAATAAACCCTACCTATGTATGTTCAAACAGTTAAAATAAACCCTACTTATATATGTTTAAATTGTTAAAATAAACCCTACCTATATATGTTTAAATTGCCAAAATAAACCCTACCTATATATATTTAAATTGTTAAAATAAACCCTACCTGTATATGTTTAAATTATTAAAATAAACCCTACCTATGTATGTTTAAAGTGTTAAAATAAACCCTATTTATATATGTTTAAATTGTTAAAATAAACCTCACCTATATATGTTTAAATTGTTAAAATAAACCCTATCTGTATATGTTTAAAATGCTAAAATAAACCCTACCTATGTATGTTTAAAGTGTCAAAAAAACCCCTATCTATATATGTTTAAATTATCAAAATAAACCCTACCTGTATATGTTTAAATTATTAAAATAAACCCTACCTATATATGTTTAAATTATCAAAATAAACCCTACCTGTATATGTTTAAATTATTAAAATGAACCCTACCTATATATGTTTAAATTATTAAAATAAACCCTACCTATATATGTTTAAATTCTTAAAACAAACCCTACCTATATGTGTTTAAATAGTCAAAATAAACCCTACCTATATATTTTTAAATTGTTAAAATAAACCCTACCTATGTATGTTCAAACAGTTAAAATAAACCCTACTTATATATATTTAAATTGTTAAACTAAACCCTACTTATATATATTTAAATTGTTAAACTAAACCCTACTTATATATATTTAAATTGTTAAACTAAACCCTACTTATATATATTTAAATTGTTAAAATAAACCCTACCTATACATGTTTAAATTGTCAAAATAAACCCTACCTGTATATATTTAAATTGTTAAAATAAACCCTACCTGTATATGTTTAAATTATCAAAATAAACCCTACTTATATATATTTAAATTTTTAAAATAAACCCTATTTATATATGTTTAAATTGTTAAAATAAACCTCACCTATATATGTTTAAATTGTTAAAATAAACCCTATCTGTATATGTTTAAAATGCTAAAATAAACCCTACCTATGTATGTTTAAAGAGTCAAAAAACACCTATCTATATATGTTTAAA